>NC_079456.1:2937175-2969587 GCF_903798145.1 Danio aesculapii | reverse complement strand
CTTTCATGACCGGCCGTTCATGGTATTTCATGTGCATTGCTATTTTTTACAGTCATTGGTTTGGTGTTTCAGGTGCAAAGATGCATTCTGGGTGAATGTCTCCTAAATACGTATGAAGCTAACAGTGCCAAAACAATCTGAATTTGAATTATTGACAATTATAAGTTAATAAAACTGATTATTATATGCTATTAAAATGTTTTGAATTAAAATTTCTGACCTGAAAGATAATATTACAGTACAGAATCAGCACTTTATCCACTAAAACACCGAAAGCTTAAGTTTGATTAACCAATGAGATGTAATTGAATCAAAGATATGAATTTGGTTCACTGACGCATGTATGTTCATTACACAAACTACTGAAAATAGCTGTTTGAAGTTTGAAGATATGCCTAGAAAAATCTGACCTAAAATAATTCAGTTGTCTTAAATTTTAGATGTTCAATAATCAAGTTAAGAAATACAAAATTAAAACATTTTTAATAGCATTAAATCAGTTTATTAAATTACAATTGTTAATTAATAATTCAACTAAACACAATTCTAATTCAGATAGTTTTGGCTTATTATTAGCTCCATAAATATGCGCGTACCATGAACATTTTGTAATGAAAACAGGTCGCACGGCAACAATTTATGCACTCGCACATATGCTCCCAGATATAATTTGAGGTCACATAGATAAAATTTAGTGCGCATATGCAACCAAAACAGTCGTAATTTCGAGCCCTGCAATTTTAAATTCAAGCAGGTTCAAGCACTTTGTCCAAAATCCAAGCACTTTCCTAATCACTATAAAAAAAAATCAAGCATTTTCCAGGATTTTTAATGCAGTTTGTGCTGCCTACTCAAACTTGGCAAGTCTGAACATCCAAGGACGCCTCATAATTGAAGAGTAATGAATAAACACAAACCTATTTGTTCTTCAGTCTCTTCCTCTTTAATTCTGCAGGGTTCTGGATCACTCATCTTCTCACTGTTTTGATCTAAAGACATCAGTAAAATGAATGAAAAAAGAGCAGCTCTCAAGTAAATTATATTATTAGCTCTGAAAAAGGCTCATACTTTGAAAACTCATTAAACATAAGGATCAGCAGCAGATCAGCTCATTTTATACTGAGTGTTTGCAGGATGAACTAATTACGCTAATGTTTTTGTGTATATAGAAACCTACATATAGTTTAAATACCTAAGTATTCATAACAAATCAGAAACTACATTGCTATTATATCTATATTGTTTGGGGACATTTTAAAATGCTTAACGTGGCTTAATATACCTAAACATCAACCAGAGAAACCCAAATTTCGGTCAAACTTTACTTGTTATTAACCCCAACTACTGTAAAAAGTAAGGATGCACAATATATCGGCAGCCATATCATTATCACAACAGTCAAGTAGCATTGCGAAATTGCTATATTAATTTGCTATGCAAAGAAAAGAAAATAATTCATTTTTGGCATGATGATTTATGTGAAATTGTGAATAAAGGTCTATATGATCACCGTACAATTTTGCTATTTTTGATTTTCAGTTCATAAGATCAGATCAAACTTTTTTGAAGCTTTTAAAATAAAATCAATTGTACATATTAAAAATATAACATTTTGAAATATTTATTTTATCGGCCTATATATATATATATTATTATATATATATATATATAATATATATATATATATATATATATACACACATATATACATATACATATTATAATATATACATATATATATACACATATATACATATATATACATATATATATATATATATACACATATACACATATACATATATAATATAATATATATATATATATATATATAATATATATATATATATATACACACACACACATATACATATATATATATATATATATATATATATATATATATATATATATATATATATATACATATACATATATCGCTTATCGGCCTCCATATTTAAAGAGTTATTGGTCATCGATATCAACCCAAAAATCCATATCGCTGCATCCCTACTTCCCTAGTAAAAAGAACGAGTCCCAATTCCATAGATAAAGTGGAAAACATCACATTAAGTGTTTTTCCCCACTGAAGTCTATTATAAGAAAAAATCTTAACGTACCTTAACAATGTGCGTGTCCGTGTGGTAATGTGGGCTGGTGTGGCTACAGTGCCAGGGCTGAATTTTTGTCCCAGTCCGCCCCTGAAGGTACATTAAGCCACGTTAAGTTTTCTTAATAATAGACTTCAATGGGGGAGAAAACGCTTAACTTGATGTTTTTCACTTCATATGATTGGGACTCGTCCATTTTACAGTATTTAGGGTTATTACAAGTACAGTTGTTAGAATTAAGCCACGTGAAGCACTTTAAAATGTCCCATTGTGTGTGAAGAAACGGACAAATCAGAATTTTTTTTAAGATAACCAGAAACCAAAGTTTTCAGTGTTAAACGTCATATATCTGCCAAACTAGCTTCCAATTATATTCACGGATAATATGCGATATTATAACTCGTTCAAAAATGAACAATCAGAAAAAACCCAAACACATTCACTCATATCTTCCTCTCAGAGCTCCTCTCTGCCTGCTGTATTGTTTTGGTCAGCAGACACACAGATAGAGGTGAACTCAATGCAGAAACTAGTCGCAGATTGTCGCTTTAATAACTGTAAAGTGTGTTTTATTGTCGAGAAAAAGCGTCAACGACTCACCTCAACTCTGAAGACTCGGCGCTGAATGAAAGCGTCAGTGCTGACGTCATCACGGCGAGGCGGGGGACAACGGATCGTCAAAAACGCTCCACAAAAATTATATTCTATGGTTACTCGCTGAATGTAGATCATTCTCATTTTACATTTATTATTGATGTATTGTTTTTTGGCAAAATTTTAAATCAATAAATGTTAATTTCAAAGAAACACCCTTACTTTGTTATCTTCAGAAAGGACTTTGATTTATAAGTGAACTGTTTAAAAGACAATTACATTACATGTAAAACGCTTTCGTGCTGTAAATCATTTAAACTTTTTAATTTGCTGCAATTTTATTTATGTAACCCTCTTTGTCTCCTTGTTCATATTGTATCTTTGTAATCTTGCATAAAAAAATTTCAATGTCAACATTCAGACAAGTTTTGGGATGACCCTGACCCTGAACTATATTGCTCAGTGGAAACGAGGAATTAGTATTTGAGACCATATGGATCTTATATAAACACAAACAGCTGGTCACACTCCAAAGAAACTGCATCATATTCTCTTTATTCTCCATTTCCACCTGGGGATACTCTTCCTGAGGCCCTCAGACTATGCAGAGTCACTGATTCGATCCAAGACCAACGACAAGATGATCCCAAGGTTTGCATATCCTGGACCAGGCCGTATCCTGAGCAGCTACTGTGGTGGTCATGGAGGAGTGGTTGAACATGAGACTGATTCCTGTGACGCTCCAGAAACAGACGAGTCTTCGCTGAGGCCAGCTTCCAGCCTCCGCCACTAAGACTGCAGCTCTGCACAAGACGTTTGGCCAGCGGAGAAATTAAAATGGTCGTGCCCAACTGAGCCTGGTTTCTCTCAAGGTTTTTTTTCTTCACTTCCGCCTTTAGTGAAGTTTTTTCCCTCGCCGCTGTCGCCACTGGCTTGCATGGTTCAGGATTGTAGAGCTGCGCGTTGGATTTGCTCTTCAGTATTTGGACTCAGTAGTGATTATTAAACCACACTGAACTGAGCTAAACTGAACTGAACTTAAACACTACAAACTGAACTACACTGTTCCTATTTACTGTGACCTTTTATGTGAAGCTGCTTTGACACAATCTACATTGTATAAGCGCTATACAAATAAAGGTGAAGTGAATTGAATATGACCACTTTAAATATGTTATTAACTCAATTAAGAATCTGTTCAAACTTGTTTTAAATTGAAAAGCTGTATAGTATAGACAAAAAACAAGAATCTGGCCATTTGAATAATTAAAGCCTTCGTCTATCTGTTATTTATTTATTTTTTCAATTCATGATGGCATTGTTGTGAAAAAAGGGGACAAAAGAGCTCATATTGGAGCCAAATTGTGGACTGTCAGTGGGGGGTGGGTCTTTTGAACATCCAAAAATTCCCAAAGACAGGTGTGCCAAGCGTGTGGCATCATATTTAAAAAGACTTGACGCTGTAATTGCTGCCAAAGGTGTATCAACAAAGTATTGCGCGAAGGCTGTGAATACTGATGGACATCTGATTTTTCAGCTTTTTTATTTCTAATAAATTTGCAACAATTTCAAAACTCATTTTTCAGATTGTCATTATGGGGGATTGTGTGTAGAATGTTGAGGAAATGAATTGATTTAATCCATTTTGGAATAAGTGAAGTGCTATCAATACTTTCCGCTTGCACTGTAGTTGGTATCCAGTTTTGTAAGTTTTAATAAGTCTTTTTTTTTTTTTTTTTTTTTTAAGTGTTGTCACGGATTGGCCAGGCTCTTCCACCAGTATCACGCAACGAGCATCTTCACCTGAGTTCTAATCACGCACAGCTGCACCCAATCACTCTAGCACACTATATAAGCACACACCTCACCTCACTCATTGTCCGGTCTCGTTCCTACGAAGCGGACTCTGAGTGAAACACCTCCTGGTTATCGCTCCCCTTCGATCTCAGCATTTGTACTTACCATTACTGTTTCCTTCCAGTCTGTCCAGTGTTCCCGGTGTCCTGTCAGCGTTGTGTGTATCGTCAGTCTGTCTTCCCCGCAAGCCCTCTGGTGTGTGCATTCGGTCATCCTCAGTGTCTGTCATCCCACCTGCCACAAAGGATCATCAGTTCCACCGAACTCCATTCACTTCTCATAAATTATCCGTTTATGCTCAACTGCTGGAATAAACATCGTTTATACTTACTCATCTTGTTTGTCCGTCTGCTTCCATAACAAGTGTACATGTTAAAAAACGTCTTAAATGAAAGATTAATTCTGTGTTCAGGTATCTGGAAGTACTTGTTGGCATTAAAGAGTGTCAGATATGATCAAAGCAGAGAATGCGTATTGGCATGTCTAGAATAATAGCATTCTTGGTTAAATTTCTGAGACGTTTTTATCAACCAATCAATGATTTACTGCCTGCAAACCAGTTGTGAAGATAAACAACAGAGGATTCTACAAGTTTGTTTTGTTTTTGTTTTCAAATTTGCATCTTTATTGGACTGTCGCTAGCATGGGAAGTGTTTTATTCCCATCAAGAAGCCCTTGAATGTAAGACAGAAGACAAAACTGGAATGACTATTGCCTTTATACATCACAAAATATACACTCATGTAATATCCACAAGCTAAAATAAACCAAAACAAAAAAAAAACAACTGTGATGACCCCACATAACTGCGGTTAACAACTCATCACAGCAGTAATGTTTTCAGAACACCCCTACTTGCACCCCATTTTCAAATGGCTGAAGTTCATTAGCATACAAATGTTTACCTACAAAACCTGATGTTTTCAGGACAGGGTTTCCACTTTAAACCAAATATCAAATTCCGTGATATTCACTGACTAAAAAGCTTAATTTCCATGACCTACGATAAATGAGAAACAAGGCGCTGTAAAATTGGTTATTATTATGGTTATTACATATTAAAATGCTTATTTCGACCTTGGATATTATTTTGCATGTGAGAGAATCACCATGCAAGCAATAGTGCTCAAACGCTACTTGAAAACTACCGACCGGTATCCCTGCTTCCATTCATGGCCAAGATTTTGGAGAAAGTAGTGTTCAATCAAGTCCTAGACTTTCTTACTCAAAACAACCTCATGGACAACAAGCAATCTGGCTTTAAGAAAGGCCACTCAACTGAGACTGCCCTGCTCTCGGTCGTGGAGGATCTCAGACTGGCTAAAGCAGACTCTAAATCATCTGTCCTCATCTTGCTGGATTTATCAGCTGCTTTTGACACTGTAAACCACCAGATCCTGCTATCTACGCTTGAGTCACTGGGCGTCACAGGCACTGTTATTCAATGGTTCAGTTCCTACCTCTCGGACAGGTCATTCAGGGTGTCGTGGAGGGGAGAGGTGTCCAACCTACAGCATCTATACACTGGGGTACCTCAGGGCTCTGTGCTTGGGCCACTTCTCTTCTCTATCTACACGGCATCTTTAGGACCAGTCATCCAGAAACATGGTTTTTCCTACCACTGCTATGCTGATGACACCCAGCTATACCTCTCTTTCCACCCTGATGATCCCTCGGTTCCAGCTCGCATTTCAGCCTGCCTGTCAGACATTTCACTCTGGATGAAAGATCATCATCTCCAGCTTAACCTCATGAAAACGGAAATGCTTGAAGTTTCTGCCAACCCGACTCTTCACCATAACTTTTCAATCCAGATGGATGGAGCAACCATCACTGCATCCAAAATGGTAAAAAGCCTTGGAGTTACGATTGATGACCAACTGAACTTCTCTGAGCACATTTCTAGAACTGCTCGATCTTGCAGATTCGCACTCTACAACATCAGAAAGGTCCGACCCTTCCTATCTGAACATACAGCTCAACTCATTGTTCAAGCTCTTGTCCTCTCCAAACTGGACTATTGCAACTCTCTGCTAGCCGGGCTACCAGCTAGTTCTATCAAACCTCTTCAGCTGCTTCAGAACGCAGCAGCACGAGTGGTCTTTGATGAACCCAAAAGAGCACATGTCACTCCGCTACTCACCTGTTTGCACTGGCTGCCAGTTGCTGCCCTCATCAAATTCAAAGCTCTGATGTTTGCTTACAAAGTGACCTCTAGCTGTGCTCCTTCGTATCTGCTCTCACTTCTGCAGATATATGTGCCCTCCAGAAACTTGCGTTCTGTGAATGAACGTCGCCTCGTTGTTCCATCCCAAAGAGGGAAGAAATCACTTTCCCGAACTCTCACATTCAATCTGCCCAGTTGGTGGATGAACTCCCTAACTACATCAGAACAGCAGAGTCACTTGCTGTCTTCAAGAAACGACTAAAAACGCAACTGTTTAGTCTCCACTTTCCTTCCTAATCTGCAATTGCCTCTCTGGCTATACCACTAACTGTGCCCTCCTTCTCTCTCTCTCTCTCTCTCAAAAAAAAAAAAAAAAAATTTTCTACTAATGTTTTGCTTCTTAGACTTTTACACACCTGAAACTTGTCTATAGCGCTTGTTCACTGCTGCTCTTATAGTTGTGTAAATTGCTTCCTTGTCCTCATTTGTAAGTCGCTTTGGATAAAAGCGTCTGCTAAATGACTAAATGTAGTGCATAACGTACTTCAGATTTTGATAAATATCGAAGTGCTCCTGATGCTATAGCTTGATGTTACAAACATCAACAAACTACTTTTTAAAACCTAGTCTTTGAGTTGGTCATTTTGAAGTGTTACGTTTATATTATCCTAAAAGGCTTTGCTTATGCAGAGTTCAGACTGCATGAATTCAAAGTAGTTGTTTTCACATGTTTTCACACTGTATGACTATCTGAGGTAGCGTTCTGTTGCTGGTGTGTTTACACTGTAGGATGGATCAGCGACAGGGGTTTCACACGGCATGACTTTAAAATAGGAAGAATCGCCGATAACTTTGTCCAAACTATGTCTCACAACCAAACACACGCGAGAAGTGAAACAACGCAAGGTCGCGTAGTGTATCTTTCGTTATTTACTACATAATGGAAAAAGAAGGCTTCAACTGGGGTAGAAAATCTACCTAATTTGTATCCCTGGCTTTGAAGGGAATTAGCAATTTCTCTTCAACAACGAGCCAGTTGTGGTATTGCTTAGATAAACATCTGACAGACGCAGGTGTTCCTGCCAAATTTACACTAGTTGTTCCTTCATTTCTTGGGTCCAAATAAACTGAAAATGAGCAATTTTAACGTCTCCCCCAACCTCCCGCTGGCCTGCAGATAGCCATACTAGTGGATGCTGCTCTCTCATTGGCTGTAGGTGATTGCCACACGGCATGATTTGAATTGCCAATGTATGTCAGATATCTCTTGGGAGTCGGCAACTCATTTGCGGTTCTCTCAGATCGCGTCCTCGATAGTTCACACTGTGTGATTGTCTCTCGAGTGAACAAGCACCAATTCGCTTGTGATTTCAGCATTTGTCTGCGATCAAAACTTTTCGGCGATTCAAAATTGGAGCTAAAAATCATGCAGTCTGAACTCAGCATTAGTTAAGAGGTACAACCTGATGAATGCAATTGACTACAGTGACTGCCAGTTGATGATGTTCAGCGTCACTTTCACTTTCACTTATATGAAGTTTCACAAACTTTTTTCCAGCGGAACATGTGATATGATTGATCATCGCTGGTCTCCCATCCATAATCATTAGTAAGCCAATCAGATGAATCCAAACCCACTATAAATAGCCTGTCTAGAATGACTTCCTTATCCTCGGTTTCCGAAGAATCCCCCATCCACCCAATCTCCCCCATTTCCCCCTTTACCAGGGGGAGCTCTCAGGAACTAACCGATCTCCCTGGGCTCAATTATCTCCGAGCTCAGGGTGGGTTCTCTCCTGTGACAGTCTTTGAGGTGGTCATTTTGAAGGCAAAGTGTTACATTTATATTATCCTGACAAGTTTTGCTTAGTTAAGAGGTAAAGTCTGATGACTGCAATTGACTTCAGTGACTGCCAGTTGATGATGTTTTGCTTTCCTAACAGCATCACTTTAGAAGGTCACTGGTTCGAGTCCCGGCTGGGTCAGTTGGCATTTCTGTGTGGAGTTTGCATGTTCTCCCCGTGTTCATGTGGGTTTCCTCTGGGTGCTCTGCTTTCGCACAGAGTCCAAAGACATGTGGTATAGTATAATTGAATAAGCTAAATTGGCCATAGTTTATGTGTGTGAATGCAAGTGCATGGGTGTTTCCTAGTGTAAGGTTGCGGCTGAAAGGGGATTCGCTTCGTAAAACATATACTGATAAGTTGGTGGTTCATTCCGCTGTGGCGACCCCAGATTAATAAAGGAACTAAGTCGAAAAGAAAATGAATGAATGAAGAGCATCACTTTCACTTTCGCTTATGTGAGGTTTCTCAAACTTATTTCAAGAGGAACATGTGACATGATTGATCATCGCTGGTCTCCCATCCATAATAATTAGTGAGCCAATCAGATGAATCCAAACCCACTATAAATAGCCTGTCTAGATTTACTCCCTTCGTTTTCTGAAGAATCCCCTCATCCACCCAATCTCCCCCCTTTTATTAGGGGGAGCTCTCGAGAACTACCTGCTCTCCCTGGGCTCAATTATCTCCGAGCTCAGGGTTCTCCATGCCAAAACTGCTAATATAATCAAGCAATATCTAAGTGTGAACTCTTGAAACAAGAAAAATCGACTAAACATAGTAAACTACGCATTAAAACAAGCAACAAACTAAAGATTCTGGACTTTTTCATGACTTGAGATTTCCATGTTATTTAAAGTAAATTCCTGACCTGTAGGAACCCTGTCCGAAACTTTTTCACACACACAACATGACTACATCTTCTCCTTTGTATGAACTCTAAGATGGATCCTCAGTTCTGAAGCAGTCAAAGATGCTTCGCTGCATTGATCACATGTCGTTGTTTCTCTCCATTGTGAATCTTCATGTGCTTTTTAATATTGGATAATTGTGTGAAACTCTTCCCACACTGAGTACATGTGAACGGTTTCTCTCCAGTGTGAATCATCTTGTGCTGTTTTAATTCTCCAGATCTAACAAAACTCTTCCCACACTCAAGGCACGCGTGCTCCTTCACACCAAAGTGGATCTTCTGATGGTATTTTAAATGTGACCGATGGTTAAAACTCTTTCCACACAAATAACATGAGTAAGGCTTCTCCTTGGTGTGAACTCTAAGATGGTCCTTCAGATCTGAAGCATTAAAAAACATTTTGCCGCACTGATCACACTTGTGTGTCTTCTCTCCAGTGTGGATCAGCATGTGACGACTAAGATGCGATGAGCGAATGAAACTCTTCCCACATAAAGTACATGAGAACGGTTTATCTCCGCTGTGAATCCTCTCATGTTGTTTTAAAACTGAATGCTGTGTAAAACTCTTCCCACACCAAAAGCATAAATACGTTTTCTCCTTTGTTCGGACCTTCAGGGCTTCACTTTCGTCCTTCTCAGTAAGGTCTGCAAATTAAGACATATAATCAATAAGCAACAGTTGAGTAAGCATAAACATCATAAAAGGATTAGCTGCCTAATTTGACAACAGATCCTACCACTGTCGTAAAGTAGAACGCCCTTAAATTGTTGACCGCAAGCATCAAGTGTTTACTGATTGTGTCTGTCAGCATATAATAGTTATTTTGTTTGTTTTTACATATTTGCATTACACCACCGGACAAAAGTCTTGTTGCCTATCCAAGTTTTAGGAACAGCAGATAATAACGTGACTTCTAGTTGATCATTTGGTATCAGAAGTGGCTTATATGAAAGGTAAAGACCTCCAGATTATGATTATTTGACCACAATAAAATATGATCATGCTGTAACATACAGTCCGGGGGTAAATCTGTTACCTCATTTGTCTATCTGGGTTCAGTATATAGGACAGTTGCGATCACCCGGGCCAGGGAGTCTGCTCTAAGAAGCCCTGGGTGACAACTTCATTATAACAGGACATTTCGCAGACCGTCCTAGCTCTCTCTCTGTAAAAAAAGGAGGGAAAATCCATTTTTTGCCTCAACTTTCTGCCCGCACAGACATTCCTCAATATTAAACAAAGACATTTAGAACCCAAAATTCTTTTAACTGCACATAACCTTTGTAATTTGTATACTCCCTCATATAACCTGTACGCCTTGTACTTTTAACCCTTTTAAAGCACCATTAATGTAAGAACGTGTGAATCATGTTGATGTATTTCTTAAAACTGTCGTGTTTAGTACCGTTATGTTTCTCCTGCCATTTTACAACACATGATGCATAGCGCATGATATACTGTGTGCATTCTTTAATGCTCTAAATTAAAGACCATCTGTAGGTTGCGGGAGGACCCTCATTATGCATATGAGCGGTCCAGAGACAAAGGAAAGTTTCACGCTCAAACTTTGCCCTGAAATTATTGGTCAGTCAGTAGAAAATGGGTGTAACGTGGCCCATAGTGCTCCCCGAAATAGATGCAGAAAGGTCTCGGAAGAAGGTCTCCACAGGGGTGCCCCTGAGGGGGCGGACTGCATTTCTGTACCCCCGTGAGTCCACGTTTTCTTATTTTCCGCCAAAGTAAACGCAGTTTAAAGTTTGCGTCTCGCATATCCTCCGATCTGCATCGCAAACTCCATGCATCACGAAAGGACATCTTAAAGGACTCCATCGCTCCAAGCATCAGAGAAACTCGTTCAAAAAGAGACAGAAAGAGAGACAGACTAAATCCAGGTATTTAGTTAAGCGTTAAAGCTGTGCGCCCCCTTTATCAAAAGGGTGTTTTTATAATCTTGGTGGTTCTTAATATATGTGCTGGAACTGAGGTAGATTTGCTATTCTTTCATCTAAACTCTTATTTCCTCGCTTGCTTTCTTTTCTATGTCTTTGTTGTTATGTTTTGTACGTTTGTTATATGTTAGACTAGTCAATAAACCATGCTATTAACCACGTTGGATTGTCTTCGTTTTGCCTCACAGAAATGGTCAATTTAACGATTAATTTTGGCTACAAGCTGATTTAGGTTTATCAAAACTTGTAAATGATTAATCTACTTCACAAGTAGTAGTTATAACTCCCTTTCTAAATAAGTGAATAATTACAGAGTCCGCTCAGACGAGCAGATGATGTCATATTATATTTATTTAGTCAAATTAACAATAAGTTAATTCAGAATATTAATAATTAATAATAACTTGTTATTACTGATCATTAATATTCAAAAATGAGCTAATTTCGCTACAATGCCTTGATTTTGAATGATTTAATTAGGACAGTAAGGTCTGACTCTGCTTAGACAAAAGTCTGGTCACTGAACCTTCAATAATGTCCTGTATAGAATATGTGGTCATGCTGCAGTGGAAACAGAATGAATATTGTGTCTGACTCCATCATGAGCTTGGAGGACTGCATCCATACATCTCTGACTGACTCAAATCACTGATTAATAAAGTCATCTGGAATGGCAAAGAAAGCCTTCTTGCAGGACTCCCAGAGTTCATCAAGAGTCTTTGTGTTCATCTTCAACGCCTCCTCCTAAATCTTACCCCAGACATGCTCAATAATGTTCATATCTGGTGACTGGGCTGGCCAATCCTGGAGCCCCTTGACCTTCTTTGCTTTCAGGATCTTTGATGTTGAAGCTGAAGTATGAGATGGAGCGCTATCTTGCTGGAGAATTTGCCCTCTCCAGTGGTTTGTAATGTAATGGGCAGCACAAATGTCTTGATACCTCAGGCTGTTGATGATGTTCATCCACTCTGCAGATTTTTGCATGCCCCCATACTGGATGTAACCGCAAACCATGAGCTCTACTTAAAAAACTTGACTGATTTCTGTGAGAATCTTGGCTCCATGCTGGTTCCAGTAGGTCTCCTGCAGTATTTGTGATGATTGGGATGCAGCTCAACAGGTGATTCATCAGAAAAATCAACCTTCTGCCACTTTTCCAATTGATCAACTAGAAGTCAAGTTATTGTTTGTTGCTTTTTCAACAGGGATCGACGACAAGACAGGTAGTGTACAGGTAGTGTTTTATGTTTATCATTAATATCAGATGAACGCCTCAGCTTAGTTTGCAGTGATCATTATGCGAGGATCATCGCAATGCATTATGTATGCAGCTTATTATTAAGTATGTTGTTTGATTCGTAACATTAGATTATGCATTTTATAAATTAATTGTTTACAAGGACTAATATTATTAACTGTAAATCTCAGAATTAAAAAATGTTGGTTTGTTAGCTTAGCACACCAAATCATGCTAAATCTGTTTTGTCTTTACGATGAGCTTTCAATATATTGTATTTACTAACATTAACTAAGCATGAAAAATACTTGTACAGCATTTATTAATAGTTCAACAATAGTTCAGTTTAGCAGTTGCCAAGGCATTATTAACATCCAAATGCCTCTGGTTTCCCCCCAATTGGGTATGCTAAAATTGACCGTAGTGTATGAGTGTGTATGTGAATGAATGTGGATGTTTCCCAGTGATGGGTTGCAGCTGGTAGGGCATCCGCTGCGTAAAACATATGCTGGATAAGTTGGCGGTTCATTCCACAGTGGCGACCCCAGATTAATAAAGGAACTAAGCCGAAAAGAAAATAAATGAATGAACATCCAAATGCATGCTTCTTAACATTAGTTAATGCACTAATTGGTTAACAGCTAACAATGCACATCTGTATTTTGATTAACTAAAGCTAACTAACATGAACAAATACTATTATAAATGTATTGTTCATTGATAGTTAATGTGTTAAATATCTAATACAACCTTATTGTAAAGTACTGCAGTGTTTTCTGATCAAGTTTAACAGTGAATCTATCATCTCGTCATAGTTTCAAGGCGCTAAACTGTTCTGTTATGCTGTGTAATAATACTCTAAATAAAAGGTATTTTACACCAGCAGAGTTTCTTGACTATTACGCCTAAATTAGATACGCTACACTATTACCACCTACTAATATTGACCTAGAAAATAGAAACTTTTAATTTTTGATACTGTCTTGATACACAATGTAACTACAGAGGCATCAAGCTTTTAATAAGTCCATTATCAATAATCTTTTTACATTGTTAAAAAAAAAATGCTAATAGTCAAATCTGATTTAATTAATTGTGTTAAGCTAAGCTAATAGTGACCAAGCCAACAAGAAATCGGATGAATGGATTGAAAAATGGTCAACTGTTTAACTCTAGAAAACTTGTAAAATGAGCTTTTTTCAACAATAAAAGTTGAAGTGCTCCTTTAAGAGCCAAGATGTATCGTTATCAGGAAACCCATCCATGAACTGAACCACTCAGTGAAAACGAGGCATCTTATTTGAATAAGGGATCCAATATAACACACAGATAGCTTGTCACACCAATAAAACCGCATCATACGACCACTTTAAATATGTTATCACCTGCACAATGATCCTAAATTATACTACATAGAAGGGCTGGATCTTTAGATGATCTACTTACTGTGGATGTTTACTTTGTGTCTTCGTAGAGAGGATGATTTTGTGAAACTCTTCCCACAAACAGTGCAGTGACACAGGTTCTCTCCAATGTGAAGACTCTCGTGTATTTTTAGGTATCTGGGATCAACGAATCTCTTCTCGCAGTGTGAACACTTGTAAGGTTTCTCTCCAGTGTGGATCCTCATGTGAAGCTTGAGATGGTATTTGCGCTCAAAACTCTTTCCACACTTACTGCAGACGAAACGTTCTGTGGCTGACCTTTTCATTAAGATATTATGTTCTGATTGAGTTTTGTTTTTTCTTTCGACATGACGTTTCTCCCCATCTTCACTCTCCTCCTTCACTATCACGTCTGAAAAGTAATAAAATAAATCACATTTTAAGAGGTTAGTTTTTAACAATTTGCTAACAGCATCCCTCTCCCTCCCGTCATTGTTGTTACCCAAATTTCCACCTCTCCAAATGTCATTGTGATGCACGGTCACAATTAATAAACATAAAGCTATTTCGTCTATACTACTAGGCTCTTATACTACATGGACTGGGTCAAATGGAAGTGCATAACTAAAAACAGACTAAAATACAAATTTTCATTGACTAAAACTAGGCTAGATGTCATCGGTGCTCGTCAACTAAAACTAGTATAGAAAGTACATTTGGACTAATATAGGAGTAAAATTCTAAGGCTTTAAGTTGACTACAGTTAATAAAAACTTAAATCACAGCTTCACTGACAGCTAGTCTGAAATAAACACGTGCAAAAATAATGATACGTCAAACTGAGGATACCTCAATAAATGGAGTAGTCTTAAATCTTTTTAACCTAAGTGGTGGACAGGTTTATTTTAGCTACTGCAGGAATGAGAAAACTAACATAAAACACAAGAGTAAGCGATTTCGCTCCAGAGTTGTGTTGTGCATAAAATATAAGCTAAATTATAATTAAACTCGACAAAAGAGACTGGCGGAGATGTATTGTGTTGTATTTTGAAGCTATAATAGTAATGTAAACACAGCCAGGAATTTTAATCTCTGCATAAAAAGATGCGGTTTAATAAAGTGCATTTCGGTCCTTACACTGCAGAGAAATCCCAGTAAGAGCTGAGAGATATGACACGATGCATAAACATGCATTTAAGACATACTCAGCAGTGTCCGTTGCATCAAACAAACATATCCAGCAAGATTTCACATTAAACACCACAAATGAACTTAAGACAACATTAAACATCTTATGTCTCTTTGGGGTGGTGCTGAATCCATTTTTAATCCGTATATCCAGCATTTTGCATTCAGAAAAGCTGTAAACCAACAGCCAAATCTTACCATAAAGATCTCCTTATCAATACCCCAACTACTAGATATTGAATATCTGCTGAAAGGGCTTTTTTATTTGTTGCTTGATCCCATTTAAAAAAAAACAAGGGTGAGAGAGCTTTTTCAGTCACTGCCCCTCTATTGACACTAGAGTGCCGCTTTGCACATTCCTTTACTATTTTTAAATCAAAGCTGAAAATATATTCTTTCTTTTTAGCATTTTAATTTGTTGGAATATTTATTTAATTCAACGCGTGTTCAATGAAAAAAAGGTCAGGAGAGAGTTTTCTTCAATGTCGATGCAATATTAGTCATTTATTGGATATAAATTAATAATTTCGATTGACAGAAATCTGGTATCCTTAATGCAGGAATTACATTCAGGAGGCGCGCAATAATTTTAATTTCCTGACAGCTTTTATAGGCAGCTGATATTAACAAGTGGAGTTAAGTGGAATTCGTCACTTGTCAATCATTCTCCAGTCCTCCATTTGCCGCACCCATACATACATCCTCTTTTCTACAAATTCTCTGCACAACGTTAAGCATAAGACTTCTGTGTTCAGTTTCAGCTGCGGAGTTTAGCTGCAGAGCTCAAGTTAATTTTAGACAATCAGGCCTTTGCATTTCTATCAGCTTCATCTACTTCTGCATAAATGCTTCATTAGTATGCAAAACAGATCACACTCAAGAGAAGAAGTTTGGGTAATATCACCATAAGCAATACAAATACTTTAATGAAATTTAATGAAAAGAAAAACAGACAAAAATAATAAAAAATTTGTTCCTTTCTCCAACAAATTGTATTCTCTTTGGTATTTAATTGGTTGTCTTGTCTTGTCCTAATTAATTTCTACTCTGATAAGCACTTTGTGTAGCTTTGATATGGTTGAAGTTCTATATAAATAAATTTATTTACTATATTTCAGCACTTTGGAATTGGACTGTGTCTCTTAAGGTTCACGTATAACAGTTTCTCGCATGATTTTCCTTTGTGTTTGGAAACGCATGTGGCATGGCAAGGAACATTCTTACCCTTTGACATACAGAACTCTCTTAAGAACCAATGTACATTGTTATTGGGAAACCTGACTCTGAACTGTACTCCTCAGTGAAATCGGGCATCTAATGGCCCATTTCAAAGCGTATGTTTGCAAAGGGTAGCCAAAACATGGTATGATACGGTTCACTTTTTGGTACCTTTAGGCCCGTTTCCACTGAGTGGTACGGTTCGGTTTGGTACGCTTTTATGGCCGTTTCCACTGTCAAAAAGCGTACCGAACCGTACCGTACCACTTTTTCGGCACCCTTTCGAAAGGGTACCAAACACGAGAAAGGGTACCAAAAGGCGGAGCCACACGCGCAGCTGAACGCTATTGGTTTACAGAGAGGCGTCATTCGCTTACGCAACAAGCCAGAATGAAAACAAAAAGCCCGCCATGTTTGAAATACACAGCCGACGAGCCGAGACATTACAGCGGAATGATTTATACATATAATAACGAGCCATGGTCGATCCGGGCTCAAACAAACCTTGTTGTTGTCTTGATAAACAGCCACAAATCCATGGAGTAGAGCAGATTTACCCGGTGCCCTGTAGTTTTTTACGAGCCAGTCTGAAGCGCGAGCGGTTTCGCTTTCTTGCTAGCGCTTGCGCGCGTCTAAACATTATATCTGAAATAACAAACTTCTTGAGCTGATGATAATAACCTGCGCTTGATTATTGACATGCTTTTGAAACCCGATCCTGTCAGACGCTGACAAACGCGAGAGTGAAGCGCGAAGAAACAAAGGAGAAGCCGGAAAAAAAGAGCACGTTATTTTTCAGCAAACATGAACAAAATGCCATGATTAACTAACTTATTATCTTCACCTTTTGGACTAATATGAACCGGAATGACAGAATTACTCTCTAACAGAGTTTACATGTGCTGCTGAAGATTACAGACACAGATGAGAGGTTTACACTGACTGTAGGCTATATTTTGTGTTGTTTTGAACCCAAATACTGATGAAATGTCTGCTGTGTGTTCTTCTGTAGTTGGGAACATATCGGAGACTGTAAGGGGCTGTATGTGTTTTATATATGTTCATTTATTTATTTATTTTATATATTTACAGACGTTACAGTAGGCTGTTTCGCACTGTCATTGATCTGCAGTTATAATCAACTCATGTTCATTGAAAAGTTAGTAATAAACATTTCTACACAAGTATTTATGTGTATGAAGCATCTGTGTTATGAGAAGTGCTTCTCATATGATATAAGTGACCCGTACAGCTTAATTGTAGACATTTCCTTGAGCGAGAATGACGTCGACTGAAAACTTTCTGTCATACACCACGCCCACCAAAAGGGTACCCTTGTTAGTGGAAACGCAAGCCTGATAAAGGTGACCCGTACCAAACCGAACCGGTACCATACCCGTACCAGTCAGTGGAACGAGCCATTTGACAGTGGAAATGGCTATAAAAGCATACCGAAGTGTACCGTACCACGTATGGGAAACAGGCCATTATATAAACACAAGCCTCTTGTCACAATCCAAAGAAAAATGAAAACATGAAACCGCCTCATACAACCCCTTTAAATGCATTATCAACTCCACAATTATCCTAAATAATATGAGCTGGGAAAGGCTGAATCTTAATATGATCTACTTACTGTGAATGGTTTTGTGTGTGTTCGTAGCGAAGATATCTGTGTGAAACTCTTCCCACAATCAGTGCAGTGATACGGTTTCTCTCCAGTGTGAATCCTCTGATGTAATTTCAGGTGTTGTGCACGATTGAATCTCTTGTCGCAGCGTGAACACTTGTACGGTTTCTCTCCAAGTGTGGGCTCCTCGAGTGAATATTGAGACAGTGCTTGCGCCTAAAACTCTTTCCACACTGAGTGCAGGTGAAAGCTTTTACAGCTGTGTCTTCAGTCTCTGATTGAGTTTCTTCTTCACTTTTGACATGTTTCTCCTCATCTTCACTCAGTTTCTTCACATTCCTCCTTCACCATCACGTCTGAAAATTCAGCAAATAAAAAACATTTTCAGAGGCTAGTTTTTTAAGAGATTAGCAGTCTGCAGGGCTGAAATGTGCTAGTTTTTCTTACTAAAAATAGATGTGTGCGAACTGCAAAACGTGCATGGAAACAAAACTACTGCAGTTTCTATCCACACGTCATTCACGGTTGAGTAATTTATAGCGTAGGGAGATGAGAGTCAACGAGTTTGCACATTGGAAAGAAAGCACAACGACACACTGCACAGTTCTATCATGTCCTGCTAAAAGTCACACTCATTTATTGTTGTTATATATTGTTTTGTTTATATATATATATATATATACACAGTTGAAGCAGAAGCAGAAGCAAAAGAAGTCAGATGTTAATGGGACTAAACGTTTTCCTCTTTTAGGTAAGTTAGGATTATCACATTTAGTTTCTCTTTTGCTTAATAGCAGAATAATGAGAGAGATATTTATTGAGAAATTGTTATAACTTTTCTTGAATTATTACGCCTCTGAAAAAGCTCAGATGATGGTGTCAAGGTTTTGGAAGTTTCTGATTGGCTAATGGACAACATTGAGTTAATTAGAGGCCACAACTGTAGAATAGTATTTAAGGAAAACCTCAAACACACCGCTTCCTTGTGTGACAACATGGGAAAATCAACAAGCCAGAATCAACACAAAAGCCAGATTACAATATCCTAAATTACACTGGGAAAAGACTCATTTTGGAGACATGTCCTGTGGTCTGATGGAGCTAAGATTGAACTGTTGGCCATAATGACCAGTGTTTACATTTGGAGGACAAAGGGGAAAGCTTCCAAGCTTAGGAACACCATCCCAACTGTTAAGTATGGGGGGGCGGCAGCATTATGTTGGGGGGGCTGTTTGCTGCAGGAGGGACTGGTCCACTTCACAGCATAGATGGCATCATGAGGAAGAACATTATGTAGAAATACTGAAGCAACATCTCCAGAGACATCAGCCAGGAAATCAGGCCACAAATGGGTCTTCCAAACAGACCATGACCCTAAGGCATACTGCCAAATTAGTTAAAATGGTGCTTTAATAAGGACAACAGAGTGAATGGAGAGTGGCCATCACAAAGCCCTGAACTCAACCCTATAGAAAATTTGTGGGCAGAGTTTGAAAAAGCTTGTGTGAGCAAGACAGCCTACAAATCTGACTCAGTTACAACCAATTCTGTCAGGAGGAATGGGCCAAATTCCTGCAAACTATTGTGAGAAGCTTGTGGAAGGATGCCCAAAACATTTGACCAAAGTTATACAGTTTAAAAGCAAAGCTAAAAAAAAATAACAAGGAAATGTGTGTACACTTTTGACTGTCTAGAAATTAATTAAAAATTATTATTCTGGCATTTAACAAATGTAAATCATTTAGGTAATCTTAACTGACCTAAAATAGTAAAGGTTTAGTATGAGTTATGTTCCTTTTTTAGAGTGTATGTAAACTTCTGGTTCAACTGTATATACACACAGTGGTACCTCGCTATAACGCGGTTCACACTTTCGCAGTCTTTCATGCAACTTCATGCTTTTTTTCTACAGCTCATCGTGTATTATGTCCTAACTGGCTGTAAACCATTGTCAATCAATCTCCTCCGTGTCGTGTCTCCTGTGCAGTACAGATGTGTTCAGCTTGCCAAATTTACTTAAATCTTCGATCGCCAGCAGTGTGACTCTGAAGTGCTGTACTGCATGTTTGCAACTTTTCGCCCCTGCTAACTATCGCACAAAAAGTTGAACTTCTGGACATGCTAAAGAAAGGTAGAAGTTATGCGGATGTTGTGCGCCATTACGGAAATAAGTAAATAAAGATCAAATGACGAGGTTTGTTTGAGCTCGGGTCGACCATGGCTCGTTATTATATGTATATATTATTACGGTGTAATGTCTCAGCTGTGTATTTAAAAATGGCAGTTCCTTTGTTTTCATTCTCCTGGCTTGTGTACGCTTCTCTGTAACCAATAGTGTTCAGCTGCGAGTCTAGCTCCGCCTTTTGGTACCCATTTGTTATGCTAGGTACCCAAAAGTGGTACGGTACGGTTTGCTTTTTGGTACCTGTTTGACAGTGGAAAACGGACATAAAAGCGTACCATACCGCACCACTCAGTGGAAACGGGCCACAATAATATTCAGGAACGAAATCGTGCAATCACGTGATGTAGATTGAAAATTTAGAATGCAATGCATTGATATCGAATTGAAGATAATAATCATAATAAACAATCAAATATGAATAATAATCATAATCAAACTATGAGACCATTGTAGTATTCATATTAATAACATTTAGAAAATATTTTTATTTTACAGCTTTATTGTTGTCACATCTATGCAGTCATTGCAAGTGTGTTGGTGTGTATGTAATACAAACTTACATGTTGAAAAAAACAACTACAACTGTTGTTCAGCTTCATAATTGAAGAGTAATGAATAAACACAAACCTATTAGTTCTTCAGTCTCTTCCTGTTTAATTCTGCAGGGTTCTGGATCACTCATCTTCTCACTGTCCTTCAATAAACTCTGTCTTTGTCTTTCACTGATGGTGGCAGAGCTTCAGGAGAAGAAACAGAGAAATCTGAGTATTTATACTGATTGATGGAATAAATCCCTTTGATAGTTACATGAGTTGGGGTAAAGTTGGCTTTATATTCATACATTCAGACATTCTCCTTTAAAATCTAATTTCAGAAAAGTATTATTGCAAATTCTAAATGGGGAAATCATATCAGCAGCCAATGACTATCAAAGTACAACACTGTTTGATAAATTAAATGGTTTATGTTGTTTTGGAGACACGCTTAAATGCGATTTAAGCCCCAATATTCAATGTAGCATGGTAAACAATATAGGCACGTTAAATAAGAGAATGTGAGAATATTAAACCAACCATTTATACAATACACTTATATGATTTGCTGAAGTCTGTACAAACCAATACATTTTTGAAATTATTTTTTAAAATTATTTTTCAGGGTTTTCACCTTTATAGTATAGGACAGTAGAGTTTATTGATGGGAAAGCATGGGGAGCAGAGAGAGGGGAAGGATCAGCACAGGACCACGAGGCAGGAAATCGAACTCGGGTCGCCGCGAGCACCGCAGTGCATGTGTCGACGCACCAACCCACTACACCACTGGCGCCGACCAAACCAATAAATTTAATTTAATGTGGCAATTTGTAGATCTGAAGTCATCTTTATAATGAATAAAGTAAATTTCGGATAATATATATATATATATATATATATATATATATATATATATATATATATATATATATATATATATTATATATATATAATTACATTGATGAATATTATAAACATAGAATAAGGAATTTAGGATCAGGAGATCAGCTCACTTTATAATTAGTGTTTGCAGGTTTAACCTCTCTAGTTTACCATCATTTTTGCATAACTATATATATATATATATATATATATATATATATATATATATATATATATATATATATATATATATATATATATAGTTTAAATTCCCACTGCAAATACAGAGATTAAATTTCTCATTAGACCTACTATCACATTTTGCGATTATTATTATCCCAAGAGAAAACAACCGAACACTAATAGAAAAACTCAAACATTCACTCATATTGTCCTCTCAGAGCTCCTCTCTGCCTGCTGTATTGTTTTGGTCAGCAGACACACAGATAGAGGTGAACTCAATGCAGAAACTAGTCGCAGATTGTCGCTTTAATAAACTATAAAGTGTGTTTTATTGTTGTTTAAACACGAGAAAAAGCGTCAACGACTCACCTCAGCTCTGAAGACTCGACGCTGAATGAACGCGTCAGTGCCGACGTCATCATGGCGAGGCGGGAACAACGGAGTATCGTCAAAATCAAGACAAATACTGCTGCCAAGCCAAAACATTTGCTAATAAATTTAAAAATCCCCTTCCCAACTCCCTGTCCTTTATAGATCCACATTCCTCACAGCATCCTAACATTGGGAAAAAGTAAGTATTGTTATTTTCATTGTCATATTATATATTAATACATATTTTTGTAATTTATAAAATTGGGAAAGAATAATAATTTACTCATTCATTAATTTTCTTTCAGCTTAGTCCCTTTATTAATCTGGGGTAGCCACAGCAGAATGAACCGCCAACTTATCCAGCATATCTTTAAAGCACGCAAACCCACGCGAGCAAGGGGAGAACATGCAAACTCCATACAGAAACGCTAATTGACCCCGCAGGGGCTCAAACCAGCAACCTCCTTGCTGTGAGGTGATTGTGCTACCCACCGTGCCAAGTAATCATTCACTCATAAATTACTGTGGCATAGATTTTATCCAGCGGATAACCCAGCACTGCAAACAATTCATACTCATGTCTGTTATCAAAATGTATGACACGGGAAAAGCATTGATTGTCTTTATAGACATGAGCTGCATCCGAAACTACTCAGTAGGTACTGCATTTGAATTTAAACGAACTACTCGGTCGTTAGAAAAGTACATTCTTTACAGTATGAATGTGAAAAGTATGAATGGAATTCGGACGTACTACATCCGCCATTTTATCATGGTCACGTGACCTACCTGCGTCAGTTGCGTCACTTCACTCCCATTCATGAATACTCTTGAGGGGCAACATGGGATGTGCACTTCAGAATCTCGCCGGAAGTAGTAAGTCATCCGGGTACCTCTCGCATACTGATTTTCGAATTCTATGAATTCAGACATACTACTCGGCTCGCATACTGATTTTAGCGTACTGTATAGTATGGAAGTATGCGGTTTCGGACGCAGCCATAATGTATAACATTGGTTCTCAAACTCCACCCTGTCCTGCAGATTTTAGCTCCAACTTCCCTCAACACTCCTGCAAGAATGTTTCTAGATCTAGAAATCCTAGTAAAGCTACGGTCACACTGGGCTTTGTGTGTGCGAAATTCTGTCGTACGGCACTGCGAAAAGGGGCGGGATTAAACAAGATGATTAGACATTAAAAAAGCGAGTGATTGCTCCATGTTTTAAATTTCTGTCCAGAGAGGTCGTGTTTTAATCCTCGATTGGTCTCACGCAGTCAAGTGATGCGATTTCACAGGTCAGAGTTCACCAAGCTTGAACTTTGCACTGCAGCGAACTGCGAAACTTAACGCATGATCCTGCGTTTCCGGTCTGACGCATTCGCGTGCGTATGAATGGAAGTCTATGGGAAGAAGAGCCCAGTGTGGCCGCAGCTTAAGAGCTTGATTAGTTAGCCCAGGTGTGTCTGATTGGGGTTGAAGCCAAAATCTGCACGACACCGGACCTCCAGGACCGAGGTTGAGAACCCCTGGTGTATAATAATGGCCTTACAGTATCAGCATTGCAAAGGCTTGCTGTTGAAGAACTATCAGTGGTTCTCACCAGGGCTGGACTGGGACAAAAAAAAAATCGTCACTGGCAATTTGAGCCAGAGCGGCCCACTACATTCAATCAAAATGTTCCCCACCTGTGCACACTCTTGAATATGTTTACAACTCCTATTCTATAAATGCCCAAAAGCCATATATAGCTAATAATGAGAGTTGACAAATTAAAAACTTTAAAAATGTAATTTATTATTATAATAAAATTATAATCCACACTGGAAGTCCATCTTGTGTGCGCCTGTGTGTTTTGAGGGAGCCTATATTAAATAATGAACTTAACAAAAACAGCTTGCTCGCTGCTTCTGCTCTCCACACGTGCATGTGCGGTGTGAAACAGGCGTGACTCGACTATTTTGACAAATACACACTGACGTTGCATGTTGACACATAGCCCAAAATGAGAGTTTGTGATTGGGTCAGCCCAATGTCAATAAAGAAAAGAACCAATGGGCTGCAGATTAAGTCACATGGGCCGGTCTGTCCGAAAAGGAACATCTAACTTTCAGAGTGCCACAGATCACAGCATCGTCAATTAATTAGGCACAAAAAAACGACAGTCTGCTAAGTGTTTAATGGACTGACCAGATCATTAAAAGATGATTAGCCCGGCCCAAAGAGTACGTCAGCCCAGTGGGAAACTGCCCAGTCTGCCCCTGGTTCTCACAATAATATTATTATAATTATTATATTATACTAAATATATAATATTATAGTGAATGTTATAAAACATAGCACAATTATAGTGACCCCAAAATCACCCAAACAAATGTGTGTAAACTTAAGCTCCTATACTGTTTTATACAACTAAAACAGCCTGGGGTCAAATCGACCCCTAGGATCACCATGGTTACAAAAAGAGTACAGGACATTAAAAAATAATGCCATGTTAATTTTATATTTAGTGTTGTCAACATTAACAAAAAAAAAAGTAATTAAATTTAAAGCAAATGATGTCGAGCATGTATTTACTGATGTTAAACAGTCAGTGGGGTCAAAATGACCCCAGTGCACCTATGGTGAAAAATCTACATTTCAAGCTGTTTGGACAGAAATGTGTGTAAGTATAGTGTATAGAGCGTCATATTGGGGTGATATAAACACACCCAGTGCTTTTTTTTTTTCAAATTTAACAACATAAAAACGGTGGACCAATTGGAGCGGTTTTCAGATCGACCGCAATTTTACGTAGGAGTGCGGTCCCCCCGCCCACCAATATTGACTGACAGCTGCGCGCATTAACATGTCTGGTACTCATGTGTATAATCATATCATCAAGAGAGGACGAGCGCAAAGCAGCCGGGAACAAAAGGTGTGAGTTTTACAAGTTTAAAATGTCTTAAAACAGTGCATGTGTGTAATGAAGTACAGCGATTCACTTCAGATGAATTATAAATTATCAATTATAAATAAAGACGCTTCAATCGCGGTTTGTGGACGTTAAATCAGGTTTATTTTGTACATTAATATAACAGATATCCATACAGCAGTGGAGATTACCAGTATCATGTCACATATGCGTGCAAAATGAGTGCAAAGCTTAACGCGCTGTCTCTCTCTCTCTCTCTCTCTCTCTCTCTCTCTCTCTCTATGTGTGTGTGTGTGTGTGTATGTGTCTGCGCTATGTGTTTGTGTCCTTGCTGTGTATATGCGTGAACTTTGTAATGACATTGTGTGTGACTCACTGTTGCAAATCCACAACAAAATTGCATCAAATAGTGATTGTTAAAGTTCTTACTGTAGTATTTCTCACACACGTTACGTGAGATCTGCTTCCTGAGGCAGCCGAGGGCGTCGATTGCTGACAGGCACGTGGTAACGGTGGGCGGGGAGGACTAGCCTTAAAGGGCCAGTACAAAAAAACAGCAAAACCTTTTTTCCAGCTATAATATAGACACTTCAAACAGCTATAATAAATAATCTGATGAGTGTTTTGAGCTGAAACTTTACAGACACATTCTGGGAACACAAAATACTTATATTAAATATGAAAAAAGGGTAACCTATGTGCCCTTTAAAGAACATGACTTAGGCTTTTCCTATAAATGAACTCTAAGATGGATCTTTAGCTGTGTAGCCCTCAAAAACGTTTTACCGCACTGATCACATTTGTGTGGCCTCTCTCCAGTGTGGATCTTCTTGTGTGTGCTAAGGTATGATAATTGTGCGAAACTCTTCCCACACTGAGCACACGTGAATGGTTTCTCTCCAGTGTGAATCCTCTCGTGCTGTTTCAAGTCTCCAGCTCTGATAAAAGTCTTCTTGCACACAAAGCACACAAACTCTTTCACATCGCTGTGGTGTTTCTGATGGGCTTTTAAATACCCCTGCTGTGTAAAACTCTTTCCACACACCGAACATGAATAAGGCTTCTCGTTTGTATGAACTATAAGATGGATCTTCAGATGCGAAAGCCTTGAGAATGTTTTACCGCACCGATCACATGTATGTGGTTTCTCTCCAGTGTGGATCTTTACGTGTTGATTAAGGGATGATGGTTTTCTGAAACTCTTCCCACACCAAGTACATGGGAATGGTTTCTCTCCAGTGTGGATCCTCTCATGTTCCCTTAAACTTTGTTTATGCGTAAAACTCTTTCCACACAAAGAGCATGAATGAAGTTTCTCCTTTGTAAGGACCTTCACGGCTACAATCGGTTCTTCATTCTCCTCCTCCTTTACAGTCACATCTGTAAATAAGTAAAAAGATAAAACAAGCAGTGATGAACATCATAACAGGATTAGTTCTACACAACTTCAAACTGTATGGCATGAATTCTCTTATCAGGTCATTGATCTTATCGAGTCTTACTCAGAAAACACCGTGAGAACTTCCGGTTAGTTAAGCTATGGAGTAGGATGTGTTCGCTAAGAGGCATACCTGGCAACCCTCCTGTTTTTCCAGGGATTCTTTCGTATTTTACAGTTCTATCCCGCTATCATCCAGTAAAGGTATTTTCCCGTATTTTCAGTCTTTCTCTGAAGGGTGGCAAATAAACATTAAAGAGCCGAGCCTCCCTATACGCAACCCATACCGCCGAACCACCAGGGGCCGACCCTTGCTCTTAAATGTCTGTTCTGTGCTTTCGCTTTGTTTAGGCATGAAAACACTTTGAAATTAATATAAAAACGGCAGGATTCCCTTTCCTTATCATTACAGGTGCCGTCTCCCCTTCATATGCAATCCTCAAAACAGTCATATAGCGGTGCGTGACTGTCAGCTGACGCGCTCCATAGTGATAAATAGACGCTGTTTCCCAAACGGATTCTGTACACGCGATTTGAAGCGGAGCGAAAGTCTGGGTTTTGGGTCCGTGTTTGAACGGACATATGCACATAATTAATAATAATAATATCTAAAGATGTCGATCTTAGTGTTTTTTTTTTTTCAAACAACTAGTTTTGTCCTAAATGAGTATAAACAGGGGACTCCCTTATTATGGTGAGCATATCCCTTTTTTCACATCCCAATGTTGACAGGTATGAGGAGGCCCTGCAGAATTTGCTATTTTTTTCTGAATTAATGCACATTTTTACTTAATATCAAGTGCCTGCAGATAATTGTGTCTAACGGAGTTCAATTGAAACTAATCCTGAAGATGAAAACCAAAAGGCAATAAAGGGGCTAATGCGCAGCCATCGCAACAGCGGCCTGCGGCAGCTAACGTACCTCAGATGAACGTGAAATGGCCGCGGGGGTCAACAAACTGAGCTCAAAATGGCGTCAGACACTTAAAACTGAAATAATTTCATCACTACGCCGGGATCTGGCAGAAATATATCCGTGCTAGGCGATGACTTATCGACCATCAAAAGTGAACTTCAAGCCGTGAAGACGGAATTCTCGAACACGATGGTATCGATGCAAACTGAAATGACGACAACGAAAAGTACGGTGAAGGATATGGAACATTCTCTTTCCACATGGTCGAATAATATCACTGTGCTACATGAAAAGGTTGACTCTCTTTCAGCTTCTGTAATAAAACTAGAAGAGAAGTGTGAAGATTTGGAAGCTAGATCTTGTCGGAATAACATAAGGATTATTGGTGTTCCGGAAGACCAACTTTCTACAACTGTGGTCTCCGAGCTGATTAAGGAAGCACTCAACATGGATAAGGACATTCTAATTGACAGATCGCATCGCACATTGCAGCCAAAACCCAGACCTGGTCAGGGACCACAAGCTATAGTGGCAAGGCTAAATTATTATTTGGACTGTGTTGAAGTATTGAGGCGCGCACGTTGTAGTGAATGGTGCCTATGGAACGAATGGTGCCATTATTAACGTGAGACAACGAAATTACCAACGCAAACCTCTCCTGTATTCTGACATTCCAATACTTCAGAGTTCAACTTTATCTGAAACAGTCAAGAGCAAGAGAAGAGCACGACGTGACCAGAAGAGGGCGCACAGGACTCAGGAATGGAGAGGAAGGGAGATGCTACCTCTCTCGGACCCTCATCTGTTCCTACACTCTCCTAACTTCCTACCCTCGGAGTGCACACAGCTCGCGCAGCTGACCCTGAAGACCTGAGACTCTGCTCGCTAAGACGGGAGTCATCGTAAATTAGGGGTGCCTCTCATTGCTAATACCTTGTGGAATGCTTAATGCCTTAAAGTATCTAGACAATGTGTATGAGAGTGTTTGTATGTTGATTTATGTTCTAAGATGTGCCTATGGAACAGCTATAAATTTGTTCACATAAGACAAGACCTATAAGTCTTGCTGAATAGTAGAATTCTTAACTGAGTGGTCAGACTACATTATATTGGTTGGTCCTTTAGTGATTTATAATTAGTGTTTTGATATATTAGGTAAAACCCAGATGGTGTACGGGTAATTATATGCAGTATGTCAAGTCCTCACTGATATATGAGGTGTAGTTATGTGCATGACCTGATTTGGGAAGTATAAAAGCTGAACCAAACTGACCAGCTTTGCGCTTCCCGACTTCTGTATATTGAGGTTGGTTGCCCTTTATCCTCAACGGAGGATAAAGTAAAGGATTTTGTTTCTGTCATTTGTCTTTTGTTTATTCTACCTTTTCACTGGATTTTATTTTATTAATAAAACTGTATTTTATTACTTTTCTTCAACTAGAGTGGACATTGACTTCATTTTCCAGCACCCATCAGAGTTACCCTGTGTGGTAAAGTATGAATCTAATTTATTCTCTAGCAAAATACATTATAAAGACGATCCTTTAACTATACCCTAGCTAAGAAATATAGCGAAGGGAGGATTCTGGTTTATCTTTATTTAATTAGGGTGATTAAATAAAGGCGATCCAGCACAACGTGAGACAGGTCAGTGTTGGCGACATGAGAATATCTATCTTTCCAGATCTCACTGCCAAAACAGCACATGCCCGATCAGCCTTTAATGATGTCCACCAGCGACTTCGCTCTATTCCTAGAGAAAACGTCTTGATGTGCTGTTGAATGTGAGAAAAGAAACAGGCTTCAATTTCTTAGTACTGAGAGACAGGTGTGCTTGATTAATCGAAGGTGAATTTCATGCTTATGTTAGCAGTAAAACCTGCTGCATTTACTACTGTTCTGCGCGATTCTGAAATCAGAGTAATTCGTTCTGTGATTTGACAGTGGTTTGCATCTATTCTCGATGATAGTATGTATGTGCCTTCGGAAAGTTTAGAAATTCTCCAGAAATAATTTCATTACCCCATAAAATACAATCAGAATATCCTTATTGACCATATTTGGAATGGTCATGAATACTAATGAGCTCTGCTCTGAGGTGCAGCCTCTCTCTCAGTGCTTGCTCTCTCTCACACACATACTGCTGCATTTGTCATTGAAAATGATGACTAATTATTAGGGCTTTTACATTTTTTACAAAATTTTACATTGCGGTATTTTTTAATTTTGCAATATATATTACGATATTAATGCAATTTCAGCAGATGACTTAATATCTTTATCCGGAAAGAATGTATGATGTTAGATTGATTGGGATGACTCTACAATTGTAGTATATCTCCATCAAATCCAGTAAACAATCTATAAAACTATTTGGGGTCCCCCGACACATTTTCATTATGGTCTGTGCTATTTGCAGTGCGTTTCTGTATTTGTGTTGTGCGTATTTTCCTGCATAACAATCTATAAATATAATTAAGATAAAGACACAAGTCGGCGCCAATAGCCCAGTCGTAATGTGCGCTGACATATAGCACTGAGGTGTTCACGGTGACCTGAGTTTGATTCCCGGCTCGAGGCCCTTTGCCGATCCTTCCCTCCTCTCTCTGCTCCCCATGTATTCCTGTCTCAACTCCACTGTCCTATCACAATAAAGGTGAAAACCCCTAAATATATATATATATATAATTACGAAAAAAACTATTGAAATAGTGTTTTATCATTTCCCGAGTCTAACAGTATTCAAGTACAGTAACCGAATGATAACAATAAAACTAATTCAATGAAATGAATCGTAGTTAAGGACACAAATGGTACAATTTCTTATACCTGAATGGTTTTTAAAATCATTATACAATCACAGGCATCAAAAGCACCAGCACATGATCTATTATAATACAAACATTGCATGTATCCTGCATTGTGACTATTGCGAATGATCACATTGCGATATCGACGCTGAAAGGATATATTGTAAAGCCCTACTAATTATCATTGTCCACAAGGCTTCTTCGCATGATGAAAACAAGCGATGTAAATGCTGTTCATGTGACGAGGACTATAATTAAAATTATAATGCATTATAATTGCTGACCAACAAAAACAACACCAAAATGTTTCTTTGTTTTCGTTAACCAAGACGAAACAAACAAAAAGTTATAACCTTTTTCGTTTTGTTTAGTTGAATTATTAATATTATTATTATTTATTTATATTATTATTTTTTAGGGGTTTTTAACCTTTATTTTGATTGGACAGTGGAGATTTAGAGACAGGAAAGTATAGGGAGCAGAGATAGGTGAACGGTCGGCAAAGGATCAAACTCGGGTCGCCGTAAACATCTAGTGTTGACACACTAACCACAATGCTATTGGCGCCGACATAGTCGCATTGTTACTGAAATTAGGTCACGCTGTGCAGATGCAGGAGACGTCACTTTCTCAAGCCTTTTTCTTCAGACATTATTTATAACAGGGGTGCCGAAACGTGGTCCTGGAGGGCCGGTGTCCTGCAGATTTTAGGTCCAACTTGGCTCAACACACCTGCACGGATCTTTCTAGAACACCTTGATTAGCTAGCCCAGGTCTGTCTGATTGGGGTTGGAACTAAACTTTGCAGGACACTGGAATGTTAAACAACCTTACTTTTTTTTTCTCGTTTCTTTATCCGTGTTAAGCTGTTTTAACTAATTGAGAAACATGAAAGGATGCAAATGTTTAATCAACAATCGATTAATTCTTGATGACCCACATGACTGATTTATCTTCCTGATGGTCACTTAAGCATGAACATCATTAAGGGATTAGTTCTGCTATTGGCTGTGTCTTACATATACTTTAACTTCTTAAATTATGTTACTAAGCCTGTGCAGTTTCTGCTCCACTAATCGAGTCGGTCTCTTAATATTACATGTGTCACATTCCAAATAAAAACATCAGATGACCTCTTTAAATATGTGTTATTAACTTCATGATCGTCCGAATCTACAAGACATGGAAGGGTTGGATCTTAGGATGATCTACTTACTGTGATTGATTCTTGTGTGTGTTCGTAGAGAAGACGATTGTGTGAAACTCTTCCCACAAGCAGTGCAGTGATACGGTTTCTCTCCAGTGTGAATCCTCTCGTGTACTTTCAGGTGTCCTGTACGACTGAATCTCTTGTCGCAGTGTGAACACTTGTAAGGTTTCTCTCCAGTGTGGATCCTCATGTGAATCTCGAGGTGGCATTTACGATCAAAACTCCTTCCACACTGAGTGCAGATCAAACTTTTTACAGCTGTTCTTTTCATTAAAATATTGTGTTCAGTGTTTGTGTGAGTTTCAGTTTCACTTCTGATGTGATGTTTCTCTTCATCTTCACTCTCCTCCTTTACTATCACATCTGAAAATTTCAGGACGATAGATTTTTACCTTCATTTTAAAGTTGGCAAGACATCAAAGTTTACTCTAATAATTTTGATATGCATATAGTAGTCCTTGTTATAAGCAATGTATTTGTGCTCTTCATTATTTTGTAAAAATTCATTTTCTAATTTCAGAATAAACACAAACCTATTATCTCTTCAGTCTCTTCCTCTTTAACTCTGCAGGGTTCTGGATCACTCATCTTCTCACTGTCCTTCAATAAACTCTGTCTTTGTCTTGCACTGATTTAAGTGAAAAGAGTGAACAGAAATCTGATTCATTTACACTGATAAACTGAAATAAATCATTTTAAGGTGTTATGTCTTGTAGGTGATACAATAAGTGATGATATAATTTGCTGAGGTCAGCTGATGCCAACAAAATTAATTCAATTTGTAGACTTGAAGACATCAGTATGAAGCAAAAACACTAACAACTAACTTACAACAAAAATATTTCACCAGGTCTAAATATATTACAACACAATC
>NC_079456.1:2907175-2934675 GCF_903798145.1 Danio aesculapii | reverse complement strand
TGACTAATGTCGGATGTAGTACGTCTGAATTCACATTTATACTATATAGAGATGTACTATTGTAACTTGCGAAGTGAATTCAAATGTAGTACATACTCGAGTAGTTGGCCATTTCTGACACCGCCTCTGTGTAGGGGTGGGACAACCACATAACTGATGATGACTGGCAGGTATGTACTATAGTAGGTGATTTCGGAGGCAGCCATAGTCTTTTTCTTAAAAGTGTAAAGTGTTTTGCATAGCTTGTCAGTGAACTACAGCTCTGAGTAATGCTGCTTATAAAGAAAGAAAACAATAAGTGACACATCTTGTCAGTTGATAACGCATGGACGTCATTTAGGGTTTAGTTCTGACTGGACATTACGTGTGGGAGACACATTAAAACCAATGTGAAGTCGATGTCAGTCCATTTTTATAGGCTAACGCTACTTGTTCTGGACTTTGAACATTAGAGAGATCGCGGATTTCATCTAAAATATCTTAATTTGTGTTTGAATATAGAATAGGAAACTTTGTCCACACGTGTGGAAATTCATTTTTGGCCTCCCAAATACAAAACACAATCACAGAGCACAAACACAAAGCTTCCTACACCACAGATTACCAACACACAACCCTAGACATACAATCTACTTCATCTTCTGGTCATTTATTCAATACAGTAATGGCAGACGGTATAAAAGATTTCTTAAATATATTTGTTTTTGCTGTGGGTACTCAGTATCGTCTACCAGAAGGAAGATTTTCAAATTCATAATAAAGAGGATGAGTCCGTTCTTCGTATGTGGATTACTCAGTTAGCAGGATTTGGTTATTGACGATTTGACATGATCCAGGATCGTTTCGTTCTTCAAAAATCATCCAAGAGTTGTTGTCATGGCAACAGTTCTGCTAGCTCAAACCTGCTCGGAAGCAGGCTCATTTCATATAAACAGGATTAGATCGGGTCAGTTCAAGCAAAGATAATACTGAAAGTATGTACCGAATTCTGATATTTATATACACTTGTGAAAATTGTAAATATATTTTTAAACTATATATAAAGTAAAAAAAATGTATCAATAAAACTTATGCAATCTGCACTCCGAAATAAAAGTACAGAGACTGCCACCTGGTGGTTCAAAGAGAAAATTTATTGATATGGACTTTTTAGATACAAACGCATGCAATCGTTTTCGTACAATTTGTTTATGATAATTTCCACAATAATATTCAACTTTTTTTAAAGCAATAACACATTTATGCAGTCATGGACATGTTCTGACAGTTAATATGACGGTGATTTGATGTTTCACAAAAGTTGCAGACATCTTTACCAACAAAAAAATAGCTTTTTTTTAATGCTAAATTAATTTAAACATCCAGTTATTCTTTACACTGATTAAGAAACCGGCTACTATAATACTACTATGGCTTCTATAATAAAGAAAATCCTCTCTAAATGTAAAACTAAATAAATTGCTAAATACTTTTGACACACGAAAGTGTGAAGCCTGCAGCCCACAACACAGGTGGAAATTTATTGCATATCATATTTAACAAACCGTTCCCTATGAATTTGATGTAATTTTGCTCACATGGATAATTGAATATTAATCAGATGATGTCATTACACTGCTGTGCCGTCAGCCAATCATTGCATTGCTGATCATGATTTTGAGGATCGATAGATTTGCCTTTCACAACATGAACAGCGATCTCAGATCAGTTCATCAAGATATTTTAATCTGATTTGCGAACTTGTTTGAAGAACCGCCCTACTGAAAAAACCATCCCAAGCTGGTTGGCTGGTTTTAGCTGGTCAACCAGGCTGGTATTAGAGGGGTTTTGGCCACTTCCAGGCTGGTTTCCAGCCATTTCCAGCCTGGTCTTAGCTGGTAAGGCTGGAAAATGACCAGCTTAAACCAGGTATAGCTGGTTTTGGCTGGGCTCACAGCCTGTGTAGGCTGGTCAAGCTGGTTTTAGCTGGTCATCTCCCAGCCTGACCAGCTAAGACCAGGCTGGAAATGGCTGGAAACCAGCCTGGAAGTGGCCAAAACCCCTCTAAAACCAGGCTGGTTGACCAGTTTCAGTTTTCAAGATTAAAAGATCCAAGATCTGTCAAATCATCTTAGATCATTTAAACAAGGTACGGAGAACGGACCCCTGAATTATCTCTGAGGCTTTCAGTCTAGTCTGGTTTATATACAGCTCCACAAGCTGCTTCTGGGGGTCCATTATAATCTTACTAGCAGTGTTAACGATCTTCCAGATTTCCGTACCAGCAAGAACTATTATAGGAGATAATACTTTTAACCAGACTGGTATAATGCTTACTCAGAGTACCCTTACTAACATTAAAACTATTTAATTTCCTTAAAAGAAAGAGTCTCTGTGTTCTTCTTATAGATGCAGGCTGAGTGTTCACCAAAATTTAAGCAACTATCTAAAATAATCACCAGATACTTAAAACTGTTTACAATCTCCACATGAACGAAGGGGAGCAATTAATAACAGAAATTAAAAATGTGAGCTAATCCTTTAATAACTCGTCACTGCAATTTCATATCTCAGAAAAATCTTGCACTTTGGTTGACGGCCAAAGAAAGGTGATGTTTCATAGTGTATTGAAATGAATGGGTTATGTATAGCGCAGTGTTTTCTGCACCCTGTTTCTTGGTGGCCTAATAGGTTTGTTTTATGCATTCAAACCATTGTCAGTATATTCAATATAGACAGTAACAGTGTTTTGTCTAAGTAAGTTATCAACTTGACACAAATAAAGGAGGTAATTTGGAATCACAATCGGGCCCAGAAACAGAAGTGCTTGGTTTAGCAGGCCGGGAGTTAAAAATGGTTGGGAACCACTGCTGTAGACTGTGTGTTCTTTCTGTAATAGAGCTTTGTGTGATATCGCAGAGAAGACAATCTTGAGAAACTCTTCCCACAAACAGTGCAGCGATGCGGTTTCTCTCCACTGTGAATCCTCTCATGTATTTTTAGGGGGTGTGTATTATTGAATCTTTTGTCGCAGTAGGAACACTTGTAAGGTTTCGCTCCAGCGTGAGTACTCTCATGTTTTTTCAGGTTTCCTGACTCATTGAATCTCTTGCCACAGTGTGAACACTCGTACGGTTTCTCTCCAGTGTGAATCCTCTCATGTGTAATCAGATATGCTAATCGGCTAAATCGCTTGTCACAGTGCGAACACTTGTACGGTTTCCCTCCAGTGTGGATCTTCATGTGACTCTGGAGATCGTTTTTGGTGATGAAACTCATTCCACACTCAGTGCAGGTCAAACCTTTCTTGCCTGCTGTTTTCGTTAATGAAATATCTTCAGTATTTGTGTGAGTTCCACTTTCACTTTTGACGTGATGTTTCTCCTCATCTTCACTCTCCTCCTCCTCCATCACACCTGAAAATTAAGCACGTTAAATGATTAAGAGGCTAGTTTTTAACAGCTCTATTATAGTTTTAACAGATCTAGGCTAGTTTTAAAACAGCAGACGCCGCTCAAAGCTTGTTTTTAGCAGCACACAGTGTTCAATGCTAGTTTTTATTAGCTCAATGCTAGTTTTTAAACAGCAGACTGCTCTGTAGGCTAGTTTTTAACAATAGATAGTGCTCAAGGCTAGTTTTTAAACAACAGACAGTGCTCAAGGTTATTTTAAAACATCAGGCTGGACTGTAGGCTAGTTTTTAACAACTATAAGCTAATTTTGAACAGTAGACGCTATCTAGGGAAGTTTTTAACAGCAGACAGTGCTCAAGGTTAGTTTTTAATAGCTGATGGTGCTCTAGGCTAGTTTTTAACAACAGATGGTGCTCTAAGCTAGTTTTTAACAACAGATGGGGCTCTAAGCTAGTTTTTAACAACAGATGGTGCTCTAGGCTAGTTTTTAACAACAGATGGTGCTCTAAGCTAGTTTTTAACAACAGATGGGGCTCTACGCTAGTTTTTAACAACAGATGGGGCTCTAAGCTAGTTTTTAACAACAGATGGTGCTCTAAGCTAGTTTTTAACAACAGATGGGGCTCTAGGCTAGTTTTAAACAACAGATGGCGCTCTTGGCTAAATTTTAAAAGCACTCGCCGCTCTGGCCTTGTTTATAACATTAGTCTGCACTCTAGACTAGTTTTTAACAGCAGACGGCGATCTAGGGTAGTATTGAAAGCTCAAGGCTAGTTTTTATCAGCAGACGGCGATCTAGTGTAGTATTTTAGCAACTCAAGGCTAGTTTTTTACAGTAGTCGGCGCTCTGTGATCGTTTATAACAGCAGACGGTGATCTAGCATAGCTTTTACATCAGGTGGCGCTCAAGGCTAGTTTTTAACAGCAGATGGCGATCTAAAGTAGTATTGAAAGCTCAAGGCTAGTTTTTAACAACAGACAGTGCTCAAGGTTATTTTAAAACAGCAGACTGGACTGTAGGCTAGTTTTTAACAACTATAAGCTAATTGTGAACAGTAGATGCTATCTAGGGAAGTTTTTAACAGCAGACAGTGCTCAAGGTTAGTTTTTAATAGCTGATGGTGCTCTAGGCTAGTTTTTAACAACAGATGGGGCTCTAGGCTAGTTTTAAACAACAGATGGCGCTCTTGGCTAAATTTTAAAAGCACTCGCCGATCTGGCCTTGTTTATAACATTAGTCTGCACTCTAGACTAGTTTTTAACAGCAGACGGCGATCTAGGGTAGTATTGAAAGCTCAAGGCTAGTTTTTATCAGCAGACGGCGATCTAGTGTAGTATTTTAGCAACTCAAGGCTAGTTTTTTACAGTAGTCGGCGCTCTGTGATAGTTTTTAACAGCAGACGGTGATCTAGCATAGCTTTTACATCAGGTGGCGCTCAAGGCTAGTTTTTAACTGCAGACTGCGATCTAAGGTAGTATTGAAAGCTCAAGGCTAGTTTTTAACAGTAGATGGCTCTCAAGGCTAGTATTTAACAGCAGATGGTGCTCAAGACTAGTTTTTAACAGCAGACGACGATTTAGGGTAGTATTTGAGCAACTCAAGGCTACTCAACTCAATGTTTTTAACAGTAGATGGCCCTCAAGGCTAGAATTTATCAGCAGATGGTGCTCCAGGTTTGTTTTTAACAGCTCAAGGCTAGTTTTAACAGCAGATGGCGCTCAAGGCTAGTTTTTAACAGTAGACGGCAATCTAGGGTAGTACTTAATAGCTCAAGGCAAGTTTTTAACAGTAGATGTTGCTCTACGCTAGTTTTTTAACAGCAGTTAGAGCTCTACGCTAGTTTTTTTAACAGTAGATGTTGCTCTACGCTAGTTTTTTAACAGCAGTTAGAGCTCTACGCTAGTTTTTTTAACAGTAGATGTTGCTCTATGCTAGATTTTTAACAGCAGTTGGTGCTCTTGGCTGGTTTTTAACAGTAGATGTTGCTCTACGCTAGTTTTTTTAACAGCAGTTGGTGCACTAGGCTAGTTTTTAACAGTAGATAGCAATCAAGGGTAGTATTTAATAGCTCAAGGCTAGTTTTAACAGTAGATGGTGCTCTATGCTAGTTTTTTTAACAGCTGTTGGTGCTCTAGTCTAGTTTTTAACAGCAGACGGCAATCTAGGAAAGTAAATTTTCTAGATTTTGAATGTTAAAAGAGCTCTCAGACTTCATCTAAAATAACTTAACTTGTGTTTAAAAATGAACAAAGATCTTGAAACATCAGGAAAAAAATTGAAAGTGACGTTTCATAGTGTATTGAAATGAATGGATTATGTATAGCGCAGTGTTCTCTGCATCCTGTTTCTGGTGACCTAACAGGTACATTGCATTCTTATTCAAGTCATTGACAGTTTATTTAATAAAGGCGGTCACAGTCTTTTTTTTTGAGTAAGTTACCAACTCGACACAAATGAAGGGGCAATTTGGGATCATAATAGGGCCCAGAAACAGAAGTGATTGGTTTAGTGGACTGCAAGTTAAAAAGGTTGGGGAGACTGTATTTACTTACTGTGATAGAGCTTTGTGTGATATTGCAGAGAATATAAACTTGTGAAAGTCTTCCCACAAGTAGTGCAGTGATGCAGTCTCTCTTCAGTGTGAGTCCTCTCGTGTTTTTTCAGGTTTCCTGACTCATTGAATCTCTTGCCGCAGTGTGAACACTCATAAGGTTTCTCTCCAGTGTGGATCCTCTCGTGTGTAATCAGATATGCTGGCCGCCTAAATCGCTTGTCACAGTGCGAACACTTGTACGGTTTCCCTCCAGTGTGGATCTTCATGTGACTCTTGAGATCGTTTTTGCTGATGAAACTCATTCCACACTCAGTGCAGGTTAATAAAATATCTTCAGTATTTGCGTGAGTTTCAGTTTCACTTTTGACGTGACGTTCCTCCTCATCTTCACTCAGTTCTTCATTCTCCTCCTCCACCATCACACCTGAAAATTAAGCACGTTAATGATTAAGAGGCTAGTTTTCAACAGCTCTATAATGGTTTTTAACAGCTCTAGGCTAGTTTTCACAGCAGTCGGCGCTCTAGGCTAGTTTTTAACAGCAGTTGGTGCTTTAGGCCAGTGTTTCCCAACCCTGTTCCTGGAGGCACACCAACAGTACATATTTTGAATGTCTCCCTTTTCTGACCCATTAACTTCAGGTGTTGGAGTCTCTTCTGATGTTATGATAAGTTGATTCAGGTGTGTTTGATTAGGGAGAGGTTGAAAATGTGTACTGTTGGTGTGCCTTCAGGAACAGGGTTGGAAAACACTGCTTTAGGCAAATGCTTAACAGCAGCCGGCACTCTAGGGTAAAGCTTAACAACAGATGGCGCTCTAGGCTAGTTTTTAACAGCAGATGGCGCTCTAGGCTAGTTTTTAACAGCAGATGGCGCTCTGGGTTAGTTTTTAACAGCAGATGGCGCTCTAGGCTAGTTTTTAACAGCAGATGGCGCTCTAGGCTACTTTTTAACAGCAGACGGCGCTCTAGGCTAGTTTTTAACAGCAGACGGCGCTCTAGGCTAGTTTTTAACAGCAGATGGCGCTCCAGGCTAGTTTTTAATAGCAAATAGAGCTCAAGGCTAATTTTTAACATCTCAAGGCTAGTTTTCACAGCTGTCGGGGCTCTAGGCTAGCTTAACAGCAGACGGCACTCTTGGGTAGTTTTTAACAGCAGTCGGCGCTCGAGGGTAGCTTTTAACAGCAGTGGGCACTCTTGGGTAGTCTTTAACAGCAGGCAGCAATGTAGAAAAGTATATTTTATGGACTTTGAACGTTAAAAAAGCTCTCAAACTTCCCCTAAAATAACTTAATTAGTGTTTAAAGATGAACAAAGATCTTAGTGGATTCGGCACAACAGGAAAAAGAGAGACGTTTCATAGTGCATTAAAATGTATGGGTCATGTGTAGCGCAGTGTTTTATGCATCCTGTTTCTGGTGACCTAATATGTACATTGTATTCTTATTCAAATCATTGTCAGCTTATTTAATAAAGACAGTAACAGTCTCGTGTCTGAGTAACTACTCGACACAAATAACAGGTTAATTTGGAATCATAATAGGGCCCAGAAACAGAAGTGTTTGGTTTAGCGGGTGGCAAGTTAAAAAAGTTGGGAACCACTGCTGTAGACTGTGTCTACTTACTGTGATTGAGCTTTGTGTGATATTGCAGAGTACATAAACTTGTGAAACTCTTCCCACAAGCAGTGCAGTGATGCGATTTCTCTCCAGTGTGAGTCTTCTCGTGTTTTTTCAGGTTTCCTGATTCATTGAATTTCTTGCCGCAGTGTGAACACTCGTAAGGTTTCTCTCCAGTGTGGATCCTCTCGTGTGTAATCAGATATGCTGGCCGGCTAAATCTCTTGTCGCAGTGTGAACACTTGTGCAGTTTCTCTCTAGTGTGCACCCTCATGTGATTCTTGAGAGCGGTTTTGCTGAGGAAACTCTTTCCGCACTCAGTGCAGGTCAAACCTGTTGTTTTCGCTAAAAAAATGTCTTCAGTATTTGCGTGAGTTTCATTTTCACTTTTGACATGATGTTCCTCCTCATCTTCATTTTCCTCCTTCACCATCACATCTGAAAATTAAATAAGTTAAATGATTAAAAGGCTAGTTTTCAACAGCTCTATTACAGTTCTTAACAGCTCTAGGGTGGTTTTTACAGTAGATGTCACTTTAGTCAAATTTTTATTAGCTAATACAGTCATTTAGATGATGTGCATGCTTTCACTTTTGCTTTCACTTTGCTTTAGCCACTGCTGCTCAAGTGAGACATCATTATTGAAAATAAAAAACGTTTGCATGTAAATCATAATGACTACTTGAGACTCCTGAGGATGCACTGAGGTTTTATGAAACAAAACTATCGCTCTGTGCAACAAACTGAATGTAACAAACCTATTAGTTCTTCCGTCTCTTCCTGTTTAATACTGCAGGGTACTGGATCACTCATCTTCTCACTGTCCTTCAATAAACTCTGTCTTTGGAGATTTCTCTTCTTCCTGATGGTCTGATGCTCGTCTTCACTTGTAGACTGATGGGAATACTCCAGTGTTTACTGAAGGAGGACGAGCTGCAGAAACAGAAAAATCTGATTAATTTGCTCAAATTTTTTAAACAATGGTATCTTTTATGTAATCTTAAGTCTGTTGACACATCACTTCATATTATAATTTCTGATTTCTTTTCTCTTTGCCATGATGACAGCACATAATATATGACTTCACATAAGATATTTTTCAAGATACTAGTATTCAGCTTAAAGTGACATTTAAAGGCTTAACTAGGTTAACTAGGCAAATTAGTGTAAAAGGCAAATAATTGTATAACTGTTGTTTGTTCTGTAGAGGAGCGGTTCCCAACTGGGGGGTCCCGACCTACAAGGGGGCCTCAGCGAGCTGTATTTGGGGGGGGGGGGGGGGGGGGGGGGGTCGTGTCATATTTAAAAAAAATTAATTAAGCAGTAGACAATTAGGAGAATGATCATGTTGCCTTAGTTCATTTTATCCCCTGGCTGACCAAAAAAATGGAAAACTTTGTAATTCGTCCTCCACAAAAAAAAAGTCTCACTGATTCGCTTTCAGCAACTAATAGTAATGACCCAAGCATACTAGACCTAAGTGAGGAAGCTCCAAACATTTCAGGTCGCAGCGCTAGCAATCCTGAAAACACAGTACGCAGGTAATACCAAAATAGTTACCTGAACTATGGTTTTATTCCATTGTCTCGAAGCAAAAAGTCCCTGACCCAACCACAATGCATTATCTGCACCAAATTTCTTGCTAACGAATGCATGAGGGCGTCCAAATTAAAAAGACATTTGCAGACGACACATCCCCAATTCCACAAGGTGTACCCAATACAAAGGGCATACTGATGTTTTGCTTTTATATTTTACATTAAGCTATTATTTGTGTATAGACATAAGAAAAGTTCAGATGCAAAAGCCGCTAAACGCCGCTAAACGCCACTTCCGCCAAAAATTAGATAATGACATTGAGTGAATGCTTTAGGCACGTAGTACACCATCAACAAATAGATTCAGCACATTCGGAAATAACAGTTTGTTGGCATAAACCGCTAAACGCCACTTGCCTTTGACAGCAAAAGCCGCTATATCCCGAAAACCAATCAGAAGGCGCGAATCGAATCATACATTTTCAATGTAGCAGTGCACTGATACACTAGCTTATATGAGGAGGTTTAATTCAGCTTTCCATTTTGAAAGACAGAGATTGATGAACCAGATGAGCCAGTCCGACTGTCAGTGAATTGCAAATGAAAACGCCCCTTACCTCAAAACTCTGCATTATAAGCAGAAAACACACTGTACAGTCGGAAGTGTAGCATGCATTCATAACGATTTTTTGCACAGCAACGCAACTTTGAATGAGTCCGATTTACTATACATTAAACGGCAACTCCATTTCACGAACGACAGAGTTAAGATGCTGTTCTTTTATCCCTTGTATACTATAAGGATAAACAAGAGACCAAGACCTTAGGTATGGTGAGAATGAATGGATGACAGCTTCTAATATTGTCAGAGAGACATCCCCTTTTTGCACAGTAGGCCTACCTTGTGTTTTATTTGCTAATGTAAGTTATTATTTAAAGATAAATATAATGTATAAAACTATACGTTATTTAATGAGGAGACTATTACTTCATATTACCTATATGTCTGATAAGCCTTTTATATTAATGGACAATGCACAGATATTGATGCTTCATAGTGTTTTAAACTACATTATTTGAATCTACCAAGCTTAGCTTACAATGTTTGCCATGTTTACATTGCTCTACTTGCATTAAATCTAAATCCCAGATTGGGACAGATTGTTCAGATTTAATTAATGTCAGTTTTAATGTTATTGATTAAAGCACTTGGCAGATTTCATTCATTTTTCTTCTGCCTTTTCCCTTGGCAGGAATGAACCACCACTTGACTGATTTTAGGTGGTTTATGTTTGGTAAAATAATTTCTAATGGCATTTTTAGTGATTTTCAACTAGAGTCTTGTTTAAAGGGTTTCGCATCTGAACTCTTCATATCTAGATATACAGTAATAAACATACCGTTTGTTTGAAAACAATCTTTTTTTGTCATACCTACTGCAAACATATGAGCGATAATATCATTAAATGTGAAGGATCCTTACAATACTTACCAGGGGTAAAGCAGGTCACAAGCAAAAAAAAGATTGGGAATCACGGCTGTAGACAAAAAAGATAAGAAATACTGTGAAAAATTGCTGTTATTTGAATAGCATACAATTTAGACTTCAATTGTATATAAAGTCATGCTGTAGTTGACGCATAGTATGCCTTTCACGTTATGTTCAATTCAGTTCACCTTTATTTCTATAGCGCTTTTAGTGAAAGCAGCTTCACATAGAAGATTATAGTTAACTGAAACAGAGTCAGTTCAGTTTTCAGAGTTTAAGTTCAATTCAGATTAGATTAGATTCAACTTTATTGTCATTACACATGTACAAGGCAATGAAATGCATTTTCGGTCTAACCAGCAGTGCAACAGCAGCAAGTGCAGGATACAGGTATAAGTTATAAAGTGCAGTTATAGAAAAACTATGGTGATATTTACAGATGGATGTACTATGAACATTATATACAGGTTGTATTAGCTATGAACAGATTTACAATAAATGAATATATGTACAGGATGCTATTAATAATCAGAAGTGCGCAGATAGATAAACATAATTAGAAATGTCCATGTGCAGCGGGTATGTCCAGTTCAAATAAGTGAATCAGTGCAATGAATATGAGCAAATTTTTAAACGTGCAAATGTTAAACCGTGCAGTGATTGTGAGGAGTATAAGTTAGAGGAGTGTGGGGGGTGTATTGTGGGGGGGGGGGGGGGGGGAGTCAGTGAGGGGCAGAGTTCAAACAGCTCTGGAGAAAAAGCTGTTCCTCAGTCTGCTGGTTTTTGTCCGGGGGAGCCTGAAGCGCCTGCCGGAAGGCAGGAGAGAAAACAGTCTGTGAGCAGGGTGAGAGGAGTCCCTTAGAATACTGCGTGCTCGGCGCAGACAGTGTCTCTTCTGGATGTCCTCTATGGCTGGCAGTGTGGTCCCTGTGATGCGTTGGCCAGTTTTCACCACCCGCTGCAGTGCCTTACGCTCAGCAACAGAGCAGCTTCCATACCAGACTGTGACGCAGTTGGTCAGGATGCTTTCTATTGTGCAGCGGTAGAAGTTCAGCAAGACGGCTGGTGAAAGCTGGTTCTTCTTAAGTTGCCTTAAGAAAAATAGGCGCTGGTGAGCCTTCTTGACCAGGCTGGAGGTGTTGGTGGTCCAGGAAAGGTCCTCTTTGAGATGTGGGTCCCCAGGAACTTGAAGGATGAGACAGGCTCAATGGCCATCCCATTAATGTGGATGGCATCATGTGAGCCTGTTCGTCCCTTCCTGAAGTCCACACTGAGCTCCTTGGTCTTGTTGGTGTTAAGGAGCAGATTATCGGTGCACCAAGTGGCCAGATGCTGTATCTCCTCCCTGTAGGCAGTCTCATCATTATTGCTGATTAGACCAATCACTGTGGTGTCATCTGCAAATTTGATGATGGTGTTGGATCTGTTCACAGGCCTACAGTCGATGGTAAAAAGGGAGTAGAGGAAGGGGCTCAGCACGCAGCCCTGTGTTACACCAGTGTTGAGTGTGACAGTGGTGGAGCAGATGTGGCCTGATCTAACATTCTGAGGTCTGTTAGTCAGAAAGTCCATAACCCAGTTGCAGAGAGACGTGTCGATATCCAGGTCTCTGAGTTTGATCAGTAACTTAGAGGGTATGACAGTGTTGAATGCTGAGCTGAAGTCAACAAACAGCATTCGTGCATAAGTGTTTTTATTGTCCAGGTGTGTGAGGACAGAGTGCAGTGCTATGGAGACGGCATCTTCTGTGCTCCTGTTGCCACGGTAGGCAAACTGATGTGGGTCCAGTGTGGATGGCAGAGAGTCTTTCAGATGTGCCAGGACCAACCGCTCGAAGCACTTCATGATGATGGGTGTGAGTGCTACAGGGCGGTAGTCATTCAGGCATGTTGGGCTGGAGTGTTTGGGCACTGGCACAATAGAGGTGGTTTTAAAGCAGGTTGAAAATGTCTGTGAATACCCCAGCGAGCTGTTCTGCACATGTTTTGAGGATTGGCCAGGGATACCGTCTGGCCCAACAGCCTTACGCACATAGATCCGACTTTGATCGACTCGCTTCCGGGTTGATAGCTCAGTTCAGTGTGGTTTAATAATCACTACTGAGAGTCCAAACACTGAAAAGCAAATCCATCAATGCGCATGTGGAGGCTATCATGTATTGCATATAATGTGTTGTTGTCTTTTGGTTATTCTCCTAAAGTTAATGATTATACTAGTGTATACCATTTTTCTGAGGATTGTTTTTGTCTTGGTCAATGTAAATGCATTTTACACTCTCTGACAAATTCTCCTTAATATATTGCATGTTTTCTGTGCTTAAATTTTAAGGCCCTGCATGTCTGTTTCTCCCCTGCTTATCTATCTTAGGAGTTTCTGCAGGTTTTAATAGCAACCTATATTTGATTAGTGTTTATTTGAATAGTCTCTGTATTGTACAGTGAATACATGTAAAAAAAAATCTCTCAATATGATTAACTAATTACTCTAGCTAACAAACTATTGTCTTTTTTGTGCATTAAATTGATACAAACGAGAAAGTATTCATAACAATAAAGCAATTAGATTGTTAGCAGTAGCACATCTATGTACAGAAACTGGGAAATCATAACTTTAGAAAATAAAGAGCACCAAAAAACTATTCATTTAATGTTTTCTGCATCAAAACACGTATATCTAGCGTGGCAGATTCCCATTATTTCCCTTAACAGATCATACCCTGCAATATTACTAATACAAATGTGGAAAAACTCACGCTAACAGAAAAACACTTCACTCATTTTGTCCTCTCAGAGCGACTCTCTGCCTGCTGTATTGTTTTGGTCAGCAGACACACAGATAGAGGTGAACTCAATGCAGAAACTAGTCGCAGATTGTCGCTTTAATAAACTGTAAAGTGTGTTTTATTGTTGTGTAAACACGAGAAAAAGCGTCAACGACTCACCTCAGCTCTGAAGACTCGACGCTGAATGAACGCGTCAGCGCTGACGTCATGACGCCGAGGCGGGAGCAACGGAGGATCTTCTTCTTCTGTGGTATTTTACTGCCACCTTCTGGACTGAGATGTGATCATTAGGGATGTGAATATATATATATATATATATATATATATATATATATATATATATATATATATATATATATATATATATATATATATATATATATATATATGTGTGTGTGTGTATACAACCTTTATACTTTCTGTAATTGTTCTCGTTCTTCTGAATATTTTCTACAAGACAGTATAACATGTTTTACGGATTCTGGGTCATTACAATATGCACACACTCCATTTTGATGTTTCCCTATAATACATAATCCACTGTTTAACCCTGTATGCCCTATTCTTAATCTTGTAAACCGTGTTTCCTCCTGCCGTATCAGTAAATTGTTCTTTTTGACTATTAAACTGAGGATCAACAAAAACGCACCAATAGAGTGGAGAAACTATGACGTCACCTTGTAGGCTAATCGGCTGCTAGCATAAAACTGGTTCCCTCAATAAAATCCACATAGGATTTTCCCATAGGCTGTTTGAAGACTGCAAATAACAAGCTGTATGTTCAAACACTGTTCATTACACTTGCACGTTTTGTCCAGCCGGATAATCCTCACACGAATATACAACGTTTAGCATTTTTAGATCTTAAATGCAAACGCAAATACTGAAGAGCTAACATTAGGCTACAAACGGACTACAGTGCTTTCCAGGCGCTCGGCTGTGACGTCAGCACTGCCCTGCTAACGACAACTTTCATTGTCTTATTCATCCAGCTCATCCAGAACGCTGCGGCCAGAATTCTGAGCAGAACCAGGAAATCAGAGCACATCACACCTGTCCTCAGGCCTTTACACTGGCTCCCAGTTACATTCAGAATAGATTTTAAAGTATTATTACTGCTCTATAAATCACTAAATGGCCTAGGAGCTCAATACATTACAGATATGCTCACTGAATACAAACCCAACAGATCACTCAGATCTTTAGAATCAAATAAACTAGAAATTTCAAGAGTTCAGTCAAAGCAGGGTGAATCGGCTTTCAGCTACTAACAGCGCCCCCTGCTGCTGGAATCAGCTTCCAGAAATGATCAGATGTGCTCCAACATTAGGCACATTCAGATCAAGACTGAAAACACACCTGTTTAGCTGTGCCTTTACTGAATGAGCACTGTGCTACGTCCGACAGATCACACGGTTATGTTTTTCTCTTCTTTTTCATTCTTTTATAACACATTTTATCTGTTTTTATGCTTATTTTATTTTTTTAACCATTTTTATTATTTGTTTTATTTCTCTTATACTTGTTTCTTTTATTCCTGTTTGTGTAAAGCACCTTGAATTGCCACTGTGTATGAAATGTGCTATATGAATAAACATGCCTTGCCTTGCATTAAACTGACACCATTTGAGATAATATATTCAAGTCAACTCTAAAATTGTCTAAATATTATCCTCTATGATGCACAAGCTTTGTTTTTTATAGTTATGTCTTAATTGATTTAATACACAGTATTGAATCCATAATTAATATTTAGAAATTTAGAGAATAATATTTAGAAATTTGTAGAGTCGGTTTGAATATTGTCACTCAAATGGTGTTAGTTTACTTTCAATTTTAGTGTCTCCAATATACTGCAAATAAAGATTCATTACTGTAAACAAAGTCACGGAGCAAAGTAGCATACACTGAAAAGCATAGAGCGCTACGGTAATTAAAGGTAGAAATACTCATAACTCTTTTGTGTTTTGTCATTTTAATAATAACGTGTTAAAAATAATGCATATTTATGAAAAGTGAGGGAATTATAGATGTGTTTATTTCAACAAAATTGTTAAATTGCAAACATTTAAAATGATCAAAATGACAGCCTCAGTAGTTTTAGTTTTAAGGAAACCAAAAAGCAACATAAACTTCTTAATAGCTGACAAACAGAACAAATATAATATTATCTTTGCAAATAACCACAATCAGGAAACTTTTTTATAACTAAAAAAAAAGAATGAAAAAAAAAAACATCATGAAAATGACTTAAAGCAAGTAAAAAAACAAACGCAAATGTATATCATGTAGTTTCTATCTTATTTTAAAAATAAAAAAACAAGTTCAAATAAATCTAGGCTTCTCTTGGAAATGTAAAGCATCTCTTTCCTGGACTTGCACAATTTATACATGCTTAAGAACTTAATCCTTAAATCAAAACCGAATTAGAAAGAGCAGCTTCATATTACAATATTTAGCTTGAGTATATGAACTATATCAGTAATCCCACAGTGAAACTGTTGTCAGAATATAAGATAATGTTTCTTTGTCCTAAGGCTGGTTTAGACTATTATTCACAAAGGCTGCGTCTGAGAATGCATTGCTCAGGTGTGAGTTTTTCTCAGACTTCAACAGAAAGTGTCAAAATCTTGATGGTTCTGTGGTCTTGTCTATCAAATCTGGGCTTTATTTTGTAGTTTCTATTGGATTCAGGTCAGGTGATTGGCTGGGCCATTCTACAGCTTGATTTTCTTTCTCTGAAAGCATTTGAGAGTCTCCTTGGCTGTGTTTTGGATCATTGTCTTGCTGAAAGGTTTCATCTTCATCCTCCTGCTAATGTAGATGTTGGACTGAAGCAGCTGATATTCATTTACCAACCCAGGCTCATTCCGAAAACGTAGTCCCGTGGACGTTTCTGGAGACTGTGAATTATACAGCCGGAGGTACGTATGGCTGCATTTAATTTTTTTTTAAGCGAACGCTACGGGGCGGAATGACATCATTCCTTTTTGCGCTTACTGGCTGACCGCTTACCTCTGTGTGGAGGGCTTTCCCGCCGCAACCAGTTTGTCCAGTTAGCTCATCGTGTACGTCGGTGGACTTGAGATGCAGAGAGGAGCTGACCATGACGACCGGGTTCGAGTGCGGGGAAGAGCGGTTTCAGAAATCAAGACAAAAACAGACTCCAGAAAATAAAGTGAACAAGTTCACAACAGGGTGAGAATGTGGTAACATCCGAAAACGTGGTGAAAATCAGACGAGGGCTTTTCTTTTTCTGGGTGGCTTTTGTAAATTGTTGGTTGGGGTTAGGGAAGTAAGCGGGTGGGTGGGTCAATCTGTAAAATTAGTTGGGTTTAGGGAAGGAGGAGGGTGGGTCAGCAGATTGGCCGGTCGCCCAGTCAATCATTCAGCCAGTCAGACTGACGGTTGTTTGACAGCAGCCTCTGGTAGATTTACGCGAGAACAACAGCCGTGAACGGCACTCGCGAGAGACATTTGAGATACGAAAAAGCGCACACAGCGGCCTCTCGTGGATTCGCGAAAACAAAAACTGCAAAAATACGTACCTCCTGGGACGTATTTCACGGTTTCCAGAAACGTCCACGTGACTACATTTTCAGAATGATCCTGGGTTGTTATTTACACTGAGGAAGGGCAGAGGGTTGCTGAAGAACTAAAGAGAGATTTCAGCTGCTGTCTGGGCTTTCACTGCCAAACTACACCTTCCTTCCTTCACGTGTTCAATAGTTTTCCCCTGTGTAATCTCACTTTAATACACGTAACTTCATTTGTAAACTAATTAGATTTGTTTTATCTAATCGCATAAATGGATTTCTTTGTTTGTTACCAACATCTGGGAAAAATTTCAAGTCAATGGCACCTTTAGGAATATGTTTTCTGAGAAAAATCGTGACGTGTTTAATACTTATTTCCTCCACAGGATGTTTGTTTTAGCATGCCACAAGTTAAAATTTTGGAAACACTTACTGTCATAGATTTCAGATCATAGGTTATTAAACGCTGTGCAACTAAAGCCTCTCAAGCGCCACTAGCTGGACATTATTAGAAGAGCGCCTGTGATTCTGAAGCTTAATAAAAACACTTTTTACGAAACATACTGGAGTCAAACCAATGAATATTCCACTGAATTCAGAGGACAGTTTTCAGAAAGTTCAATTTAATTGATTTGAAAAACGACTAAGGCTTCTCCTTTGCATGAACTCTGAGATGGAGCTTCAGCTCGTAAGGCCTCAAATATGTTTTGCCGCACTGATCACATCTGTGTGTTTTCTTTCCAGTGTGGATCAGCTTGTGTATTTTAAGGAATGACGAAGCTCTGAAACACTTCCCACACTGAGCACACGTGTACGGTTTCTCTCCAGTGTGGATCCTCTCATGTTGCTTCAGATGTCCTGTATTTCTGAATCTCATGTCGCAGTGTGAACACTTGTACGGTTTCTCTCCAGTGTGAATCATATGATGTTGTCTCAGGTCTGGAGCTCGGAAAAAACTCTTCCCGCACTCAAAGCACACAAACTCTCTCACACCAGTGTGGATCTTCTGATGGTGTTTTAAATTAGTCTTCCTTACGAAACCCTTTCCACACTCAGAACACGAATAAGGCTTCTCCTTTGTATGAACTCCAAGCAGTGAAGGCCTCGAAAACGTATGGCCACATTGATCACACTTGTTTACAGTGTGGATGGGTTGATTAAGGGATGATGAAGCTATGAAACTCTTCCCACACTGAGTACATATGAACGATGTCTCTCTAGTGTGAATCCGCTCATGGATTTTAACATTTCCTGAAAATCTGAATCTCTTGTCGCAGTGGGAACACTTGTAAGGTTTCTCTCCAGTGTGGATCCTCATGTGACGACTGAGATCATATTTGTGCCTCAAACTCTTTCCACACTGAGTGCAGGTGAAACCATTTACAGTTGTTATTTTCGCTGAAAAACTATCTTCGGTCTGTGTGTGAGTTACTTCTTCACTTTTGACATGATGTTTCTCCTCATCTTCACTCAGCACTTCACTCTCCTCCTCCACCATCACATCTGAAAAATAAGTAACATTTTAAGAGGCTTTGTTTTCCAAACCATATCATAACCAAAAGTCTGAAATCTTCTGAATCTACCAGACATTCACTGTAGGAAACATCTGGTTGCAGTGGCCACTAAGTGGCTGTGGTTGAACATGTAAAACCAACAATTAAAGTTCATTGATTTCAGCCCAGGATTACCAGAATTATATATATATATATATATATATATATATATATATATATATATATATATATATATACACATACATACATATATATATATATATATACACATACATACATACATATACACATATATATATAAATATACACACACACATATATATATATATATATATATATATATATATATATATATATTATTGCTGTCAAAATTAGCGCGTTAACGCATGCGATTAATTTTTAATTAATTAACGCGTTAAAAATAATTAACGCAATTAACGCAGTTGGGCTTTTTTTATTTCCTGTAGTGGCCGACCTGTGTTAAACGTGCAGAGAAATATGGATACGATTAAGGAAGGACCTTTAGACGGAAAGTTTCATTATAAAACTCTGCCGGATGGTTCTGTGGATAAAGCAAAAGTAATATGTGCATTTTGCAAAGCCGAATTTAATTACCACAGAAGTAATTCGTCTTTGACTTATCATTTAAAAGCAAAACACCCTACCGAAACCATCTCAGGGCGTCGACAATGTAAATTGCAGGAGTGCGTTCGTGGTAAAATGACGAGGTCTGTAAGCGATAAGGTAACAAACGATTTGGTTATTTGGATAGCTAAAAACTGCCGACCTATTAACATAGTCGAGAACGATGGACTGCGGGACGTAATTAGAACTGCATCGGGAGGCACCTCATACGATCTGCCCTCAAGAGCAACCATCATGTCAAAAGTACACACTTTATATGACGATGAGAAGGCACGGAGGATGAACACATTACAGCAGGCGACACACATCGCGCTCACAGGGGACCACTGGACTTCGGTGAGCAATGACAACTACTTAGGCATCACAGCGCACTTCGTTGATAAAGAATGGAAATTGCATTCATTCGCACTAACTGTGTCTAAAACTGAGGAACGACTGTACGCTGAGGCATGTGCGGATCGTTTTCTCGATGTGGCAAGAGAATAGAAAATCGAGGAGAAGTTAAGCACACTTGCCACTGACAGTGCTCGTAATATGGTTGCTGCCGCAAGACTACATCCATTTGAACACCTGCCCTGCGCGGCCCACATTTTGCAGCGAACTGTCACGGTTTCCATACACGGCAGTGGATTTGAAAGTGTCCTAGCTAAATGTCGTAAGATTGTTGGGCACTTTAAGCACAGTCCAGCCAACGCTCATGAACTGATGCAGCATCAAGTGGCATGTGGACAGAAACAGGAATCTCTTGTTCAGGACGTTACAACAAAGAGAAAGAGAAGGGCCACATTGTCCCCAGATAATGTCAACAGACTTGTCTGTCTCAGCAACTGGCTGAAAATAAAGGAGGACTAAGCTAATTTGTTTCTACTTATCCGTTTTTTCAGTGCCAATATTTTGGATTTTATTTTTGCAGTCCTCCTAAAATCCAGCATGGAAATCTTTTTTTATTTTTTTTTATTGGCATTTATTGTTTTAAAATTCAAGCAGGACTTGCATGCCTTTGAAGCCAACTGTTAGGTTTGAGGATATTGATGTTTTTTCAGTTATGTAGTTTATATGAGGAAATGTGTTACAAGTTAAACAAAATTTCAAATAAAAAATTGTATTTTGAATTGAATTAGTTTCTTTGTCTTGAGTTTACATTAATTTACATTTAAATAGCCAAAATTACAAGTTTCAGTATTTTAAATGCGATTAATCGCGATTAATTTTTTTGAAAAGGTGCGATTAATTAGTTAATTTTTTTTAATCGATTGACAGCACTAATATATATATATATATATATATATATATATATATACCCATATACATATATATATACACACACACACACACACACACACACACATACATATATATATATATATATATATATATATATATATGTATGTGTGTATATATATATATATATGTATATGGGTATATATATATATATGTTTACTGAGAAGCTATGCAAAACAGCTGTAGATATCTGTGAAGTAAATGAATAAACACAAACCTATTGGTTCTTCAGTCTCTTCCTGTTTAATTCTGCAGGGTTCTGGATCACTCATCTTCTCACTGTCCTTCAATAAACTCTGTCTTTGTCTTTCACTGATGACGGCAGAGCTTCAGGAGAGTAAACAGAGAAATCTGATTCATTTACACTGAATGATGAAATAAATCATATTATGATGTTATATCTTGTATGTGATGCAATAAGTGATTAAGTATTTTCCTCAAGTCAGCTGATGCCATTAAAATTAAGGTAATGTAGATCTGAAGACATCAGTATAATGAATGAGGAAACAGAAACTGTTGACATGAAATAAAGAGGATTTCAGCAGCTCTGATAATATTGATGAGCCTCAGACTATAAACACTCCCTAAACAGTCAGTCAAGATCAACATATACTGAACGTAGTATGTATATAAAACTACATCTGCAGGTTAAACCAATTATAACGGTATACTTTTTCCCTTTTATATCAACAGCTAGTAAAATTCCTAGTAATAACAGAGTAATCAGATTGTCAACATTACACAAACCGGAAAACCATAAAAATATGTAAATAAGGAGCTTCACAAACTATTAAATTACCGTTTTCTATTTTAAACCTCATCTGTATATCTGCTGCGGTATATTCCCGCTACTTTCCCTTCACAGATCATCCTCTGCTATTTAACTCATACAAACACAGAAAAACTCAAACACAACAGCAAAAAAAAGTTACACTGTTCTCATATTATTCTCACACAACTACTCCGGTATTGTTACCTTAATAAACCGTGTTTTATTGTTGTGTAAACACGAGAAAAAGCGTCAACGACTCACCTCAGCTCTGAAGACTCGACGCTGAATGAACGCGTCAGCGCTGACGTCATCACGGTGAGGCGGGCGCAACTATGGAAGGCCATTAGGGCCAAAACGTCTGCAACAAACGCGTTTACACGTTATTACGTGTTAACACGTAATTTACGCGTTAACACGCAATTACGCGTTAACACGTAGGTACGTGTTAACACGTGATTTACGTGTTAACACGCAATTTACGTGTTAACACGTTTTTTTTTAACGTGTCATTTTTAAAGCACTATCATTTAATAATTTCTCCAACCTGCTCATTTTAAAATGTAGAATGTCATTTCACTTAAATCACAATAAATGTTTTGGAGTCAATGATCTGTAGTAGATATTTTGAATTATGAAAGGCCAGACATCTTCTGCAATGTTATGTTTGATGGCCGGGGACATTTTAATTCTTGTCATTCAGCTGCTGAGATTTCTTAGAAAAACATGTCCAGAGAAATCAATATGAGCTTTATTTGACAAGTGTGGTCAAACACACAAGAAATGTTTTGTGTGTTTTTTTTTCAGGAGCACAGGATACATACAAATCAACACAAGAACACAGAATGACATAAGTGGATATAAAATAAACAATAAAACATTTTGGTTATAAAAATCATAAACAGTAAGGGTTGTGTATATGTATGATCATAAAAATAAACAGGTAACAACTGATCTAATAATAAAGATCTATAGAGATAACGATGTGTAGAGATCTGAAGGTTGGGCAGGTGCACAGCAATAATCCTCTCCGCTGTCCTGACATTCCGCTGCAGTCTTCTTATGTCTGATTTGGTGGCTGATCTGAACCAGACAGTAATGGAAGTTTTGTCAGATGAAGTGGCGGCAGATTGTGCATTCTCATACTACATGTAACAGGGCAATAATTACTAAACACATAAAGGATTTAATGCAGAGTAACCGAGCTTGGTGAGGTTTATGTCTGCAAATAATGCACATATTGTAGAACAAACATTTTATAAAAATACTGTTTTTCTTTATAATTTTGTGTTATACATGTATGCTTGTAATATATATTTATTGTTTGCAGAACTTTGCACGATGTACTTTTATCTCTGTACTGGAAGCTCCAATCACCAAGACAAAATATTCTTGTATGCAAACAATTGAGGTAAGAAAAACCCAAATTATGATTAACTGGATCAAAATTACAAGATAAAAAGCAGAAATTATGATTTAATAACTCAAAATTATGACTGAATAAATCTGTAGAAATTACATTACAACAATAGGTGGCGACAAAGCACCATCTAAATGTGGAACTTAATTCTCCAAGGATGATTTTTTTTTTTTTAAAGAGAGTTATTGACTCTTTAACTGAGTGAAAATATAGATTTTGTGTGAAAATATAGATTTATTTTACATAAAACATGTTATTCAAATATGTATTATATTTGAACATGTACATATTTGTAATAGTTATATATAGGCTACTCCCAACTCATCTAGAACGTTTTACACAACGGATACCCTTTCAGCTGTAGCCCAGCACTGGGAAACATTCACACACACTCACTACAGACAATTTAGCTAACCCAATTTACCTTTACAGCATGTCTTTGCACCCAGAGGAAACCCAGGCAAGCAGGAGGAGCAGGGATGGGCAAAAATACATTGAAATTCATTCATTTTCTTTTCGGCTTAGTCCCTTTATTAACCAGGGGTCACCACAGCGGAATGAACTGCCAATTTATCCAGCATAGGTTTTACACAGCGGACGCTCTTCCAGCTGCAACCCATCACTAGGAAACACCCATACTATGGACAATTTAGCCTACCTAATTCACCTGTACTGCATGTCTTTGGACTTGTGGGGGAAACCGGAGCAGCCAGAGGAAACCCACACGAACGAGGGGAGAAACTCCACACAGAAATGCCAAGGCTCAAACCAGCAACCTTCTTGCTGTGAGGCGACAGCATACTGCGCCATCGCATCACATTGAAATGCATTTTAAAATACTCACTACATCCATTTTACATGTATCGAAATAAACTTCAAAATACAGCAGCCACAAATATATCTAAATAAAACACTTTTACAAGAGAGCATTGTATGGTCCCTTCATCATTAAACTGACTAAGTAAACAATGTTTGACAACAACAGCGTTTGAGCAAGTTTAATTCAGCTTCTGTCAACTTATTCACCTCTACATGAGGTATTCATAAACTAGTTTCTTTCAAGTATAAATTTCATACAGAAAGTCTGGTCTTGAAGAGGTTCGCTGTAAAATCACAAAAAAAAAATATATATATATATATTGATAAAGAGTTAGACTATATTGCTTCATTGTGTTTTCATCCACTGAGTGGCCAGTAAAACGGACAATTTTAAAAGTTATATGAAGAGGTTACTTTTTTGGTTTACATGTTTTTATTAATAATTTTTCTCAAATTAAATCTTCTATACTCAAATGTAAAAAACATTTTCTGAAAACTACAAAAATATCCAGTTTTAATAATTTCCATAAATCATGTTTTCAAGTGTACTCTTTAAAAGGTTTATATATATTTTTTAAATCAAGGAGCTCGTTTGAGAAATGTAACAGACTAAAATTTGGTACAAATATTGAATTAGAATTAAAGAAATGTGGAGAACACACTTCAATCCTCAGCCCCAGAGTGAAGAATCAGCACAAGGAAAAAAAGAAAAAAAAATTTATAGAATCTTTATAGATCTTTATTAGAAATAAAGGATCTTTAACAGAAACTAGTTGTCAAGCTGAGGGAGTATAGCCTAACCACAAAGAGAAAGCAGCTAAATTTAGAAGACTAGCTTACCTAATGCAAAAAAAAAAAAAAAAAAAAAAAACACATACTTCCCTGAGCTTCCTCTCTCAAACGAACAGGTGAAAAAAAAAATACAATATAAAAAGGGCGCTCACCCTTTAGTCACACTTGGAAGTAAATCTCAAATTAAGTACACAAAATAGTAAATAGTAATGGGCATGCAGGCGCAATAATATTAATTTGGCTTTAAGGCTTAATCCAACTACCACTAGTGACCACTATAACAAAAACCAACTAAGAAGTGTTCCTCAACTCACTACAGCTTCAGAAGGCAGTATTTATAGCCAAACCACTCTGACTCAGGCAGGTTCATAATGATTAGCAGCTGGAAGCTAATTAACATGAGAGCTGGGGAGAGCACAAGGGTAAAATTTTTGGAAAAGGTCAATGGTGGAAAAGCAGGGTGGAGCACAACACAATATTCAAGGCTTACACATAAAATTATGTTTTGGCTGTAACAACTACAAAACATAAAACATGACAACCGTAAAAATGGACTCATCCTGTTGTATAGACTGGAGAAGTATTAAATATTTGTGCATTATATATACTGTTTTATGCCACTTTGACATCTTTAGACAGAATTGTAATATATATATATATATATATATATATATATATATATATATATATATATATATATATATATATGATTAAATGGTATATTTGTATGTCTTGATATTTATTTGAAATTATATGTTTTATACTATATAATGGAAATTAACATTTTAAATCTCATTTTCAGTTAAAGATTCAATTTACTTTAAAGATTTCATGTTTCATTAGATTTATTATTCACCTCCACCTTGGACCTCCAATTTTGATTTTTATCTAATAATTTAGACTTTTCTAAATCATAATCTCTAGTTCTAAAGCGTGATTTTGCCGTACCTGGCAGAAACTGGCTTCGATAAATAACTGAACCAGACATTAAACAGCAGCGATACTTGCTGCTTTCGGTTTGTATTTCTTAACGTACTTCCGCGTGCGTTACTCTCCCGTCATGATCTTGGTTGATGAGGTAAGGTCACCATAAGCGCATCGTAGTGCTTCGGTCACTGCATCATGAATAATTCAAGTAAAACGTAGCTGTGGTGTCACGATAACTGTGTCTTTCGTAACAGCTCGTAATCCTTCTCCTAAATATTAATGTGGTGATGCGCGCAATCGTTTTGTTACACAATGGCTACGTCGAGCCTACGCCATCTGGTCCACTTCCTTTAAAAGGAGCTCAACATATTTGGCAGCGAGAAATAAGGCAGAGATTTCGCTGAGACAGTTTCTTTTTTCAATTTCCGATAGCCTGCTTCTTTACCAGTCATCTAACTGTAAAATAACGTTGGGCTGTATTCATACGAGGATAAAAAAAATTCGAGAGAGAGAGAGAGAGAGAGACTAGCGAAAATAATTAAAACGAAATAGTCTACATTAACAAAGCGATGCCTTTTCGGGGGGTTGCTGAATAAACTTATAGACCGGCCTTTTTAGTACGAGCTCTGTTAAACCGTCATGAAATGCCCATACTGTTCTCTCATCATTTCTTTTTAGCTCTGAAAAACGGATTTCTTGTCAAAATAAAAGTCCCCCATAAACAATAGACGTAAAGTGATCCTTAAACATAAAGAAATGTAAGATAACTCTTATTAACGTCTGTTACAGTGTTAATTAACACATTAGTGATAACAAGTACAAACAATGAACAAATGTTCAATCTTTTATACAATACATAATTTATCCAGGCCTAAACCGAATATGCAATATTATCCTTGCATAATTATCAAAGCGAAATAAGCTAGGGCTCATTTTATATATAAACTATACATATTCATTTTAACGAAATTTTAAGTAATGGAACATTATACGTAAAAAAAAAATTGTATACAGTAGGGTAGGTTACAGGCTAAATAAATGCGCCTCATCAGCTGAACATCGCTGCGGTCACCGCACGCGCTTCTGTGTAATGCTTCATAAAGAACAGATGACAGACACAATCTCAATAAACACTTGACGCTTGCTGTCAAACTAGGTAGGTAATTAAGGACATTTGTTTTGACAATAATAGGATCTGTTGTTGTCAAATATGTTTCCTCATATGTTATAATATTTTTGTTAAAATCCGTAATAGTGTGCCTCAACGCCAGTAAAATAATCAGCCGTTGTATTTAATATATATTTCCTGCCAGTTTTTCGCAGGCAAACTAAATTGTGGCCAGTTTTACTTATTATACTGTGCCTTGACTGGCTATATAGTTTAAAAGCAAAATTGTTGGCTATGTGGAAAAATATAATTCACAACGCAAAACCCTGGCCCTGCAGTTATCTCTCTCTGAAAAAAAAAATCTTATAGCCTATAGCCTACTCTTTTCGGTTTAGGCTATGGGACTATTTTTTTTATACTTTATACTGTTCTATTCCCTATACTGAACCAACACACACACACACACACACACACACACACACACATATATATATATATATATATATATATATATATATATATATATATATATATATATATATATATATATATATATATATATATATATATATATATATATATATATATATATATATATATATTTTTTTTTTTTTTTTAAGGACATTTTAATATTTAAGCATTTTGTTTTATTGGCTACACACTGGGCTCATGAATACCGCACAAACTTGTGGGTAAAAAATTATAATGTAAGCTTATTATAAATTAGCTTATATATATTTATTTATTATTTAAAACCGACGCGATTCTCCCCAGCTATTCTTTTTAGGCTTACAGGACCTTGTCACAGCAATGAACGGAATAACTAGCTTTATCAACAACCTGCTAATAATAATATTAATAATAATAATAATAAATATTATGATAATATTTCATTACCTGACACTATAAGCAAAACCTCAAAATAGGTGTTATTATGTCCCAGTTTGCATAGCTGTTCCTGGCAGTTATAAAATTAAATAAACGCACGCGATGAGCCGCAATTTTCTGTTAATTTCTGTCTCACATACAAACTTTCATTTCATATATGAAAGACAAATGCAGCACACCTCGAGTGCATGCGTTTATTTATTTTTATAACTGCCAGGAACCATTTTGAGGTTGTGCCTATAGGCAGTTGGTCAAATATTACCATAATGACAAAGAGTATTTATTAGGCTATTAATACAGCCCGTTATTCCGTTCATGGCTCCTGAAAGCCTTAAAAGAATAGCTGGTGAGAATCACATTGGTTTTAACAATGAATAAATTAATAAGCTAATTTATAATAAGCTTAAATTATAATTTTTTTCATTAGCCA
>NC_079456.1:2874675-2902175 GCF_903798145.1 Danio aesculapii | reverse complement strand
GTCCTCCTAAACCTGAACAGACCTCAGTCGGTTTTATCTGTTCCTCTGGATTTAAGCCTAATGATGACCAAATTAGATCTTTAATCTCAACAGAAAATATGTCTACACCATGTTATTTTTTACTGGAACAATATCTTTAAAAATATAAACTGGACTCAAGTATGGTCATTACCTCAACATTTTTTAATTACAAATAAGGCTAAAGAGATATCATTTAAATTACTTCATAGAGTTTATCCTACAAAATTATTTCTACAAAAATGTAGAATTGATATTGAGTTCGAATGCTGTTTTTGCGAAAGCTTTAAAGAAACTATTTCACGTTTATTTTGGTCTTGCCAATATACTCGACTTTCTTTGGATTAATGTTGAAGCTTCTATTGCTCATACTATTTTAAAATCATTTTCCCTATAAACATGTGATTTTTGGTTATGTTAAGGATCGCTCATTAAAAGATGCTGCGTTTATTATAAACTTTATTTTATTATTATGTAAATTTCACATACATAAATCCAAGTTTGCCAAAAGTAAACCTCTCTTCATGGTGCTAGAAAAGGAGATTCAAATGTATATGAAAGTGATTTCCAAGTCTAAAAATAGAAAAGCAATTAAAACAATTAATATATGCTCCTCCTTTAATATTTTTACATGAAAATGTTTGTATATTTACATTTCCTGAAAAAAAAACAGTGCATTAATAACTCTTGTTAATAACAAAAATTTGAAAATGTGCGTAATATATTTGTATGTAATTTGATAATTATGTGCTGTCTCCTCTGTGTTGTTTTTTTTTTTTTTTTTGTTCCTCTTTAATTTTTTTTTCTCACTTATTTCATTCTTGTTAAGAAATGTAAAGTGATTTTATTGTATAAGAAAACTGTACATGCTGGTTCTTGTTAATAAAAAAATTAATTAAAAAAATTGCGCCAAATCAACTGTTGACCAAAACATTTGCTATATACAGTAACCAACATTTAAAATTTATCAAAACCTTTCATCAAAGTTGTTTAGGCACTTAAAATTGAACAAAATCATATAACAACATCAAAATGCAAATGTAATAAGTAATGGCTAGGCCCACGCGGAATCTGCGCGCAAAGAATTCCACAGATTTGTAGCCCATCATTAATTCAGTTTATTTACTTGAGTAAATGTGTGTAAATCTATATTTATTCAGTTTTTAAATTAATTACAGTAATATTATTGACTAATATGAAAATGTCTATCTGATTTATGTACAATTCAGTTTGTACAGTCATATTTTCTGTCTTTTAGTAGAGATATTATATGAGAGACTTGCTTTGTTTACCAAATAAAGTGGATCTAATTGGATTTGCATTTTAAACATTAAATAAAAGTTTAAAAGATATTTTTTATTACACATATTAAGGTTTTAGTTATGATACTCCCAAAATTAAAATCCGCAGATTTTTACCAAAATATGGCAAAAAGTCCTACATGACGGTAATAGTTTGATTGTGGTGTTTACTTCAATAATGCCACTAATATCTGCACACTCCACATTCCTTAATTCCACTTCAGTTTAGCTCAATTATGACTTTAGTCAGATTAAGGTGATCAGAAATCGCTGTTTGGAGCTAATGTAGGCCTACAGATCAACATTTATGTTTAACTGAATAAACCATTAGTAAACACAAGTACATCTTACTGAACATCATTTATTTTCATCACCAATTATCACAGTAGAACAGTTACTCAAGCAATTTGTGATGCATTTTGGAAACAGGAGATGACCCCCTGCTCTAATGCGCCACCTGGCTTGAGAAACCCGTTCTGAAAGACTTCCTTTTAGTCATTATTTGGGCAGCACACATATTCTGAATGCCTTCGGGCGAATTCAAATGAGCCATTTTAATCTAGATTAATTCCAAGATTACAGTGAGATTAATCTAGATTTGAAAATTAATCAATGCCCAGCTATAATAAAAACACTTTGGTGGACACACTTTAATTGAATATATTTTAGACATACAGTGTTTTTTTATTTATTTATGAAACAAACTGGAGTCAAACCAATGAATATTCCACTGCATTGCTGAACGTTTGATTCCACCGCTTTAATTTATAGCTGGGGATTATGCTAAATGTAAATTAGTGCTGTCAAATGTGCTTTAAATGATTGGAATCAGGGGCGTAGCGGACATTTTAAAAGTGGGGGGGACGGCTGTATGAGATCATACGTTCATATAATGTTCATATAATTATTAATCACCTGTTTCTAAATGGTCTGTCCCTAAAAGTGAGGGGGACGGATCCCCCCTGGTTGTTACGCCCCTGATTGGAATTCATCAACAGACACACGTTTAGCTGTGAAATCTGATGTCTGGTGAATACCGGAGAGTTTTCAGGAAGGTAAATTTAATATGTAAATCACTTTCTTAATGAACACGATTAAGGCTTCTCCTTTGCATGAACTCTGAGATGGACCTTCAGCTCGTAAGGCCTCAAAAATGTTTTACCGCACTGATCACATCTGTGTGTTTTCTCTCCAGTGTGGATCAGCATGTGTTGATAAAAGGATGATGACTGTCTGAAACTCTTCCAACACTGAGTACATGTAAATGGTTTCTCTCCAGTGTGGATCAGCATGTGTTGATTAAGGGAGGACGACAGTCTGAAACTCTTCCCACACTGAGTACATGTGTGCGGTTTCTCTCCAGTGTGAATCCTCTCATGTGTTTTCAGGTATGCTGGATCTCTGAAGGTTTTGTCACAATGTGAACACACATAAGGTCTCTCTCCTGTGTGAATCCTCTCATGTACTTTCAGTATTCGCAACTGTCTGAATTTCTTGTTGCAGTGTGAACACATGTACGGTTTCTCTCCAGTGTGAGTCTTCTGGTGTTGTTTCAAGTCTCCAGCTGTAACAAAACTCTTCCCACACTCAAAGCAGACAAACTCTCTCGCACCAGCGTGCATCTTCTGATGTGCTTTAAAATGTGACGGCTGAGTAAAACTCTTTCCACACTCAGAACACGAATAAGGCTTCTCCTTTGTGTGAAATTCAAGATGGATCCTCAGCTCTGAAGCTCTCAAAAATACTTTGCTGCACTGATCACACTTATGTGTTTTCTCTCCAGTGTGGATCATCGTGTGTTGATGAAGATGTGATGATTGTGTGAAACTCCTCCCACACTGAGTACATGTGTACGGTTTCTCTCCGGTGTGAATCCTCTGGTGCATCTTCAATCCTCCAGCTGTAATAAAAGTCTTCTCACACTCAAGGCACACAAACTCTCTCACACCAGTGTGGATCTTCTGATGTTGTCTTAAATTTGATGTCTGTGCAAAACTCTTCCCACACTCAGAGCATGAATAAGGCTTCTCCTTTGTATGAACTCTAAGATGGGTCTTCAGATCTGAAGGCTTCAAAAAGGTTTTACCGCATTGATCACATCTGTGTGTTTTCTCTCCAGTGTGGATCAGCATGTGAAGCTTGAGATTGCCTTCATGCTCAAAACTCTTTCCACACTGAGTGCAGGTGAAACCTGTTTGTTCACTCTTTGGGTGAGTTTCACTTTCACTTTTGACATGATGTTTCTCCTCATCTTCACTCAGTTCTTCACTCTTCTGCTTCAACATCACATCTGAAAAAAAGGAAAATAAGTTTCATTAAGAGTCTAGTTTTCACCCGTAATGATCCTGAATAAGAGCATTTGTGTGTTTGGCTGGGATGTGCAGGTCAAGTATGTTTGCACCTCTGCTTTTACACACTTAAAAAATATTCAGCCTCTAGATGTGAGGAATTTAAATTGTGTTCATTTCATATTAACATGTTTGATTACAAGTAGTGGTGGGCCGTTATCGGCGTTAACGCAAGACTCAAGAAAATATCGCCGTTAATCTATTCTCAAAGTTGGGTTGGGATCTGGGTCTATTCTACGCAAGCTATGATGACTTTCACTTTGATATTTTAGCACGGATGTATACCTGACTGGAAAGCCGTCTGACAAACAAGTGCCAAATCAGCAGGATGCCTGACTTTAGCTGCAGTTCAGCAGTTTTACTTTTACCCATGAACATTTCATCTTTGCGTCGTGACAAACTGGGGTATTAGACACAAATAAGGAGTAACTCTATTTTTAGGAGCCACCAAACTAGGTCAAGGCAAGTTTATTTATATAGCACATTTCACACACAATGGCAATTCAAAGTGCTTTACATAAACAGGAATAAAAAAGACAAGTATAAGAAAATAAAAAACAATAAAATGATTAAAAACAGATTCAAATGTGTTAAAGCAGGTTATAAAAGACTAAAAAAAAAAAGAAAAAGGCATAATATAGTGTGAGGTCAGGGATCACGGAGACCTCGAGTGGAACTGAAGAGCTTGATGATTTTCCTATTTGTATTGCTATGTGTTAATTCTGTCTAAAGTGATTATGATATTACTTTTATGTGTTAAATCTGTTTCCTTTTTATTCAAGATAGACTTAGTGTAGAGAGAATATAGCAGCCTGAATGTAGATACCAGTTTTTAACCAGTTTTAAAGATGGCTGAAAGTACACTCAGCCTTGGGTAAGAAACAGATTGTACTTGTGTAAGGTAGTGTGTGTGTGTGTGTGTGTGTGTTCTATTCGACTGTGGATCCTTTTCACAGGTATGAGGTCAGCTCTATACAGTCTAGTGGATGTCTGACGTTTATATGCTTGAGATATTAAAATATTGTTCAGAATTGTACGCACACACCCACGTGGAAATTTTCCTAGTCTATCTGTGTTTTAACCAATCAGGGAGAGAGTGTAATTGTTATTGATTTGTGATTGTTAGAGCAGCCTAGGAACTCATTGCGAGTGTTGAAGCTGGCTTCTGCTGATGAAACTGCAAATTATCTTTAGTAAACTTTATTTATTTGAATCTCTGACTCCGGCTCTTCTTCATTTGACAGACTGGTCATTCTTTGAGTTAAAACTGTAAAATATCCCTACACCACCAGAAACAGAGGCTTTTGAAAACGCTGCAGAGTATGGGATCAAATTCCAGCGTAAAGTATCGCGATCATGGATAGAAAAATGTGCATAAATCAAAAAATTGACATCACGTGCAAAATTATAACACAAAAGCAAAATCTAAACGTTGAATAAGAAACAACGAGGCCGCATATCGAATGATAAAGAGCGGGAATCAAAAATGAAAACGAGTTTAGACAAAATCAGTTTCTCCGCTCATATTTAAATGTTGTATATGTTTTTCACCTTGGCACTTGTTCCCACCTTCTGCGCTTGCATTTGCAAACGATGCAATGCCAGTTTTATTTAAAACACAAGTGGGTTTCAGCGTCATCATTGCTCCGTTAGTCAAGATTGACAGTTGCTTTTCCAGACAATTTGTGCTTTCGCTTTTTAACATGATCAATATTTACTACAAAGGGCCGTAGTTCACTGAGAAGCTACGCAAAACAGCTGTAGATATCTGTGAGGTAATCGATAAAACACAAGTAAAATAAACACAAACCTATTAGTTCTTCAGTCTCTTCCTGTTTAATTCTGCAGGGTTCTGGATCACTCATCTTCTCACTGTCCTTCAATAAACTCTGTCTTTGTCTTTCACTGACGGCGGCAGAGCTTCAGGAGAATAAACAAGAGAAATCTGATTCATTTACACTGATTGATGGAATAAACCATTATTGTGTTACATCTTGTAGATGATACAACAGACGATTAATTTGCTCAATTCAGCTGACACAAATAAAATTAACTTAATGTCACAATTTATAGATCTTAAGACACTATCGTATAATGAATGAGGTGGAATATGAACTATTGACATAGATTATAAGCATTAATCAAGCCGTTTATGATCAGCAAAAGATCAGTTGATTTTACACTAATGTATATATTTGTGTGTGGAAACCAAGTTTAAAAATCTACTAAGTATTCATACCAATAAAGGAACTAGATATTAAAGTTTGAGGACAAACTTTATGGTGGCTTGAAAAGCCGAGTCTGAATTAGCATGTTACTAGCATGATTCTAACATAAATTAGCATGTAACTAGCATGATTCTAGCATGAATTAGCATGTTACTAGCATGTTTCTAGCATGAATTAGCATGATTCTAGCATGAATTAGCATGTTACTAGCATGTTTCTAGCATGAGTTAGCATGTTACTAGCATGTTTCTAGCATGAATTAGCATGTTACTAGCATGATTCTAGCATGAATTAGCATGTTACTAGCATGTTTCTAGCATGAATTAGCATGTTACTAGCATGTTACTAACATGTTTTAGCATGATTTAGCATGTTATTAGCATGATTCTAGCATGAATTAGCATGTTTCTAGCATGAATTAGCATGTTATTAGCATGATTCTAGCATGAATTAGCATGTTACTAGCATGATTCTAGCATGAATTATCATGTTTCTAGCATGAATTAGCATGTTATTAGCATGATTCTAGCATGAATTAGCATGTTTGTAGCATGATTCTAGCATGAATTAGCATGTTATTAGCATGATTCTAGCATGAATTAGCATGTTACTAGCATGATTCTAGCATGAATTAGCATGTTACTAGCATGATTCTAGCATGAATTAGCATGTTACTAGCATGATTCTAGCATGGATTAGCATGTAACTAGCATGATTCTAGCATGAATTAGCATGTTACTAGTATGTTTCTAGCATGAATTAGCATGTTATTAGCATGATTCTAGCATGAATTAGCATGTTACTAGCATGATTCTAGCATGAATTAGCATGTTACTAGCATGTTTCTAGCATGAATTAGCATGTTACTAGCATGATTCTAGCATGAATTAGCATGTTACTAGCATGTTTCTAGCATTAATTAGCATGTTACTAGCATGTTTCTAGCATGAATTAGCATGTTATTAGCATGATTCTAGCATGAATTAGCATGTTTCTAGCATGAATTAGCATGTTATTAGCATGATTCTAGCATGAATTAGCATGTTACTAGCATGATTCTAGCATGAATTAGCATGTTACTAGCATGTTTCTAGCATGAATTACCATGTTACTAGCATGATTCTAGCATGAATTAGCACGTTACTAGCATGATTCTAGCATGAATTAGCATTTTACTAGCATGATTCTAGCATGAATTAGCATGTTACTAGCATGATTCTAGCATGGATTAGCATGTTACTAGCATGTTTCTAGCATGAATTAGCATGTTACTAGCATGTTTCTAGCATGAATTAGCATGTTTCTAGCATGAATTAGCATGTAACTAGCATGATTCTAGCATGAATTAGCATGTTACTAGCATGTTTCTAGCATGAATTAGCATGTTACTAGCATGATTCTAGCATGAATTAGCATGTTACTAGCATGTTTCTAGCATGAATTAGCATGTTACTAGCATGATTCTAGCATGAATTAGCATGTTACTAGCATGATTCTAGCATGAATTAGCATGTTATTAGCATGATTCTAGCATGTTATTAGCATGTTACTAGCATGATTCTAGCATGTTACTAGCATGAATTAGCATGTTATTAGCATGTTTCTAGCATGAATTAGCATGTTTCTAGCATGAATTAGCATGTAACTAGCATGATTCTAGCATTAATTAGCATGTAACTAGCATGTTACTAGCATGATTCTAGCATGAGTCAGCTTGTTTCTAGCATGAATTAGCATGTTGTTAGCATGATTCTAGCATGAATTAGCATGTTACTAGCATGACTAGCATGTCACTATCATGTTGCTAGCACCTTTCTAGCAAGATTAGCATGTCAGTAGGATGTTAAAACTGTTAGCGTGTGTTAGAATAGCTAGTCACAGTCTCTGGGACAGTTGCTAGGGTGCTGAAATTGGTTGCTAGGGAGTGGCTAGTAAGTTTAAAGGTAATCAGTGATTGGCTGCTGGCTAGACTGAGTTGAATGAGGCCAGACTCTAGTCTGTAGGACAGTCTGATGCAGAGTTATGAGCTCACAAAGTTTGACCCAATGTTAAGTAAATGGGAGTCTTTTACAATGGAAGTCTATGGGACAGTTGCTAGGGTGCTGTAAGTGGTTGCTAGGGAGTGGCTAGTAAGTTAAAAAGTCATCAGTTATTGGCTGCTGGCTAGACTGAGTTAAATGAGTCCAGTTAGAAGTCTGTAGGACAGTCTGATGCAGAGTTATGAGCTCACAAAGTTTGACCCAATGTTAAGTCAATGGGACTTTTGGGTTTTTTCTGGGTCGTTTTTCGGAAAACCCAAGGTCGGATCAGTTAGAAAAGATATAGCAACCCGAGTCAGACCAGTTTGAAGGTTTGACGAAAGTTTGAAGTATGTAGCTTGAAAGGCCTAGGAGGAGATACACTTAGAAATTAGTCTCAGAAGAAGAAGAAGAAGAAGAAGAAGAAGAAGAAGAAGAAGAATAAGTTTAAGATAGATAACAGTATGCTGGCTTTTCAAGCCACCATAATTAGATTATTAGCAGTAGCCCGTCTATGTACAGAAACAGGTAAATTACAACAACCTAAAATATAAAGCACCACAAAGTTAATAGATTGCCTTATTTTCCTTCACAGACTATACTTATTTGCGATATAACAAACACAAACGTGAAAAATTCATACTCACCAACATAGAAAAGCACACTGAGCTCATATCTTCCTCTCAGAGCTCCTCTCTGCCTGCTGTATTGTTTTGGTCAGCAGACACACAGATAGAGGTGAACTCAATGCAGAAACTAGTCGCAGATTGTCGCTTTAATAAACTGTAAAGTGTGTTTTATTGTTGTGTAAACACGAGAAAAAGCGTCAACGACTCACCTCAGCTCTGAAGACTCGACGCTGAATGAACGCGTCGCACTGACGTCATCACGGCGAGGCGGGAGCAACGGCGGATAACAAAAACGCGGCAAATAAAAAAAAAATACTGACAAGCCAACATAATCGTTAAATGTAGACAAAAAACACCTTAATCATTTGAGGTGAAACTTGCACTCGAATTTAAAAAGCAAACATACTTCATTTCTGACAGATATAGTCAGTATAAAATGAAGTAATGACAATCAGAAGTTTTAACAATATACGATCAAAAACCACTTAGATTAAAAGAAATTAATGAAAAGCTTCAAATATTATGTATCATTTTACACAGTTGATGCATTACACATAGGGTGAATATGTAATCTGGGGGCGACATGGTGGCTCAGTGGTTAGAACTATCACCTCACAGCAAAAAGGTTGCTGGTTTGAGTCCCGGTTGGGTCAGTTGGCATTGCTGTATGGAGTTTCCATGTTATCCCTGTGTTGGTGTGTGTTTCCTCCAGGTGCGCCGGTTTCCCCCACAGTCCAAACACATGCACTGCAGGTGAATTGAATTAACTAAATTGGCCGTAGTGTATGAGTGTAAATGTTTCCCAGTTGGCTGATGGATAAAGGGACTAAGCCAAAGGAAAATGAATGAATGGGTAATCTGGGACACCTAAGCCTCAATGTGTTTCTTTCTGTCCTAACAAAATTCAGTCAGTAGGACTTTCATCATAAATTTACTTTGAAGCATTGAAGAAAAGTAAGAAGATTGTCTCAATGAACAGTTGTTTTTTACGTAACTAATAACACAAAGTGGCAAACACATTGCTTTAAGCTTTCATTAAACTGTAGCTCTGGGGTCCGTTCTTCGTACGTGGACTCAATTAGCTGGATGTGGATATTGACGATTTGACACAATCCAGGATTGTTTAGTTCATCAAAACTGATCCGAGAGTTGTTGTCATAGCTACAGTTCTGGTAGCTCAAACCTGCTAGGGAGCAGGCTCATTTCATATAAATACTGAAGGTTATTTTCCTACAGTAGTTATATACACTTGGGAAAATAGTATATATATATATATATATATATATATATATATAATTATATATAGTTATATAAGTTCAAAAGTATATATATTAATATATTAATAAAACTTATGCAATCTGCACTCCGAATAAAAGTACAAAGACTGCCACCTGGTGGTTCAAAGAGAAAATTTATTGATATGAACTTTTTAGATACAAACGCGTACATGCTCAATATTCGACTCAAAGAAAAAAGATAATAATTTATGCAGTCATGCATGAATTTTTACTGCTAATATACCAGTGATTTCATGCTATGCAAAAGTTGCAGACACCTTTACCGATATCAAAATGCTTTTTTGATGCTAAATTAATTTTTAGTTATTCCTTACGCTGATTAAAAATACTTGAGTAGGCCTAGGCTACTATAATAAAAATCTTTAAATGTAGAACTAAATGCATTGATATGCATTGAAATACATGGGGAATACTCTTGACACATGAAAGTGTAAAACCTGCAGCTCACAACAAAGGTGGAAAGTTATTGCGTGTCATATTTAACAAAATGTTTACTGCTAATTTGATGTAATTTTGCTCACATGGATAACTGAATATTAATCAGATGATGTCATTACGCTGCTGTGCCGTCAGCCAATCGCTGCATTGCTGATCATAATTTCGAGTATCGATAGATCAGTCCTTCACAACACACGCAGCGATCTCAGATCAGTTCATCCAGACATTTTAATCTGATTCACGAACTTGTTTGAAAAACCAAATTAGCCAGAGATCAGTTATCAAGATTAACAGATCAAGGATCAGCCGAATCATCTTAGATCATTTAAACAAGGTACAAAGAACGGACCACTGGGCTGAGGAAGATTTCCAAAGATAATGTTATCCTAAATTATTTAATAATATTTATTTTTTTAAGAAAGTAAATTAAGGTTGTACAGTGCGTTGGTAATCGTAAAGCTCTTTTATTTAAAAAAAAGAAGAAAAAATAAAACCCTGTAAATTCAAATCAAGCCTCAGCCAGGTAAGAAAAAGTACCTTAAAAGTACTGTAACACTTTCCATAAAAAGTAATTTAGTAACGCAATTAGTTACTTTTTTGAGGAGTAACTCAATATTGTAATGGATTACTTTCAAAAGTAACTTTCCCCAACACTGCTCATTTATCACAAAAAACGCAAAGCTTCTCTTTCATGAACAGCTACAATTTGTACATATTTAAACACCTAATAAAATATTATTAGCTAAACAAAAGAACATAATTATAAGCAATTTTAGCATTGTACAAAGAAAACAGGCTTTGTATTTTGATGTTTTGCATAATTACATAAATTAAATCAGGAGACAAAAACTAACATATTTCGATCGTCAAGCAATGAACTCTCCAATAACAATGAATGGAGCTCCATGTTACGATCCAACTTTCTCACACCACTGTGGATCTGCTGATGGCCTTTTAAATGTGACTGATATGTAAAACTCTTCCCACACTCAGAACATGAATAAGGCTTCTCGTTTGCATGAACTCTAAGATGATCCTTCAGATCTGAAGGCCCCAAAAAGGTTTTGCCGCACTGATCACAGTTGTGCGTTTTCTCTCCAGTGTGGATCAGCTTGTGTCGAATAAGGTTTGATATTTGACTAAAGCTCTTCCCACACTGAGTACATGTGTACGGTTTCTCTCCAGTGTGAGTCCTCTCATGTGTTTTCAGGTATCTTAGATCTCTGAATGTTTTGTCACAATGTGAACACGCATAAGGTCTCTCTCCAGTGTGAATCCTCTCATGTACTTTCAGTATTCGCAACTGTTTGAATCTCTTGTCGCAGTGTGAACACACGTACGGTTTCTCTCCAGTGTGAGTCCTCTGGTGCCTTTTCACCTCTCCAGCTGTAATAAAACTCTTCCCACACTCAAAACACACAAACGGTTTCTCTCCAGTGTGGATCTTCTGATGTGCTTTAAAATGCGACGGCTGAGTAAAACTCTTTCCACACACAGAACAGGAATAAGGCTTCTCCTTTGTATGAACTCTAAGATGGTTCTTCAGATTTGAAGGCCTCAGAAATGTTTTACCACATTGATTACATTTGTGTGGTTTCTTTCCAGTGTGAGTCTTCATGTGTTGATTAAGGTATACTAATCGTGTGAAACACTTCCCACACAGAGGACATGTGAACGGTTTCTCTCCAGTGTGGATCGCCATGTGAGGCTTGAGACTGCCTTTATTGCTGAAACTCTTTCCGCACTGAGTGCAGGTGAATCCCTTTACAGCTGTTCTTTCTATTAAAGAACTATCTTCAGCCTCTGATTGAGTATATTCTTCACTTTTGACATGTTTCTCCTCATCTTCACTCAGATCTTCACTCTCCTCCTTCACCATCACACCTGAAAAATATGAAAATAAGTTTCATTTAGAAGTTAGTTTTTAATTGGTCAGTCAAAATGGATCCTGAATAAGAGCATTTGTGTGATTGTCTGAGATAATACGCACTGAAAAAATAACTATTCAGCCCCTAAACATGACATTTAACTTGTGTTCACTTTATAGTAAAATATTTAATTACATGTACAATTTTAATTAATGAATCTGACTTAAAAAGGTGTACGTACTATCATCAGTCTGACTTATTTTAATTTGGTTAATGTCGTTTAATTTTAGAGTGTACTCACACTTGGCACATTTGCCTTGAACTGAGCCCAGCTGCGATCGTCTCCCCCACTCACATTTTTACTTTCCGAGTCCGAGCACACATCAATGCGACAGTTCAGTTTAAAGATGAGGATAGACGCTCTCACTGGACGCAATGGAGATTGCTTTGGTTATACTGTTGTCTATTTGCTTGGGACATTGTGACACACAACCAAATATTTATAACACTTCAACCGTTTTTGACGCTCATAGATTATCTTAAAAATCATGAATTAGGCTAAAGGTGGCAGCTGAAGAGGGTTTGCAAGGAAATTTTGTCAACAGATTGGATACTCAGCAGATAGAAGTCGCAAGCTGTTATAGTAATTAGGAATACACAAAATTAAATATAAAGAAAATATAGCCAAAATTATGAGTAGTTAGAGGTTATGTTGTGCCACTCTGCCCAGCAGTATTCAGTACTCTGGTTTCACTCTCCCTCCAGCTGTAGCTTCTGCAGAGTGAAGCAGCTTTCACACCGGACACGGAAAGCACTGCGCTATGAAACCCATTCATTTCATTGCACCATGCAAAAGCCAGTTTGTTACTGCTTCGAAAACTGATTGATCTCCATGGTAACCCTTAAATTAAGGCTGATTAATGTTTCTGCATCGAGTGCAAATGGTCTGGCACAGCCTTCATACAGTCGCATATAGTTAAAGTACTTAAAACTACTTTTAAAAATGTACCTACGTCACATCGACCCATAGAACAAGCTCTGTGATTGGACGGCAACAAGTACTAGCTGGAGCTCCTACTTTTACTTTGTGTTTACTTTAAGATTAAAACTGTTGCACGTCCACCGGCTCCTGCCTCTAAATGAACAAGTTACAGTAAGGGTGCTTTCACACTTGGTTCGATTGCCTGGTGCAAACCCAAGTGCGATTGTTCCCCTTGCCACCTTATCGGATGGTTTGTGTTCACACTGTCTTTTTTTCTTCTGAACTCTGGTACGCTTGCGTCATCAAACTGCTGTTGTGTGTGTAGTGGAGGCCAGCTAGTAAAGTGCTGTGCAAGTAAACCTCACTCCTCTGACCTCTAAAGGTGCTCTAGCGACAGACACTAGAGGACATGGTCTTTAGCCTCCTTGTTAGGGCAACCAACTCCTTTGCGGAGATGCAGAGAGTCACCAGTTTGATCCCAGCTCGGAACGGGTTGGGTGGTGTAGGACCGGCGGGGTGACGTGCATGGGTGCCGCTGGCCAGTATAGGCCCCATGACAACATTGTGTATGTCGCAGACACAAGTGAAGAGCGGGGGCATGGATGTTGGGTTGGTGATTGGGGAGCCCCAAAACAGCTCCTAGGCACCCCTGGTTGTGTGTACTAGGTGCTAGGTGATGGATTCAGATTTATGCCTTCCAATCCGTCCTAGCACGAATCAACGTTTATCCTTGTTCTCATTACTTTATTAATATGATTATTTGAATCAGTATTTAAACTTGAAATTATTTTGACTAATGAATAAAGTTAACACATTGCCTTATATAATATAAGAATGTTCAGTGCGTTTGCCTGTCACTTTGTAACTCTATTTTTAGGAGCCACCAAACTAGGTCAGGGATCATGGAGACCTCGAGTGGAACTTAAGAGCTTGATGATTGAAAACAATTGTTTTCCTATTTGTATTGCCATGTGTTAATTCTGTTTAAAGTGATTTTCCTTTTTATTCAAGATAGACTTAGTGTAGAGAGAATATAGCAGCCTGAATGTAGATACCAGTTTTTACCCAGTTTTGATAAAGACGGCTGAGAGTACACTCTATATAGAATCAACTCTATACAGTCTAGCGAATGTCTGACATTTATATGCTTAAGATATTGTTCAGAATTGTACGCAAGAACCCACGTGGAAATTTTCCTAGTCTATCTGTGTTTTAACCAATCAGGTTAGAACACCTGTATGTATAATGCAGTTAATGAAGTTATGTGAGAGTATAATTGATGTTGATTTGTGATTGTTAGAGCAGCCTAGGAACTCATTGCGAGTGTTGAAGCTGGCTTCTGCTGATGAAACAGCAAACTATCCTCAGTTAACTTTATTTATGTGAATCACTGACTTTGGCTCTTCTTCATCTGACAGACTGGAAATTCTTTGGGTTCAAACTGTAAAATTATCCTTACAGTGCTCACGGTGCCTTAAAAGTGACGTCGCGTCTTCAGTATCGCGCTTAGGGGCGCTTTACACTCACACTACAAGTGTACTACGAGACAGCCCAACTGAACCACGCTCTGCCACACTTCTTCCAACCGGGCCAGGGCCGGCCAACTGGACCGTGCCTGAGCCTGATTCAAAGCACTCACAGTTGTCAAATGAACCGGGAAATGTGCCTGGACAAGGCTCGGATAGGATAGGACTACAAAACAGCTGTAGATATCTGTGAAGTAAACGATAAAACACAAGTAAAACAAACACAAACCTATTAGTTCTTCAGTTTCTTCCTGTTTAATTCTGCAGGGTTCTGGATCACTCATCTTCTCACTGTCCTTCAATAAACTCTGTCTTTGTCTTTCACTGATGGCAGCAGAGCTTCAGGAGAAGAAACAGAGAAATCTGATTCATATACACTGATTGAGGAAATAAACACATTATGATGTTACATCTTGTAGATGATACAACAGGCAATTATGTAATTTAATTCAGCTGACACAATTTAAATGAACTTGATGTAGCAATGTGTAGCTCTTAAGACACTAATGTATAATGAATGAGGTGGAACATGAACTATTGACATATTGATAATATTAATGAACCCTCAGACTATAAACATTCATTAATCAAACTGTTTATAGCCAGCAAAAGGTAAGTTCACTTTATACTAATGTATTTTTTTGTGCTTGCCAATGTATAGTTTAAAAACCTACTAAGTATTTATACCACTTAATGGTACTCTATATACAGAAGCAGGTAAATCATAACATAAAAATAACAGCACCATATAATAAATAGACTCACATCATTTCCCTCAACAGATCATACTTATTTGCGATATAACAAACACAAACGTGGGAAATTCCAACTTACATAGAAAAACACAAACACTTCACTCATATTGTCCTCTCAGAGCTCCTCTCTGGCTGCTGTATTGTTTTGGTCAGCAGACACACAGATAGAGGTGAACTCAATGCAGAAACTAGTCGCAGATTGTCGCTTTAATAAACTGTAAAGTGTGTTTTATTGTTGTGTAAACACGAGAAAAAGCGTCAACGACTCACCTCAGCTCTGAAGACTCGACGCTGAATGAGCGCGTCAGTGCTGACGTCATCACGGCGGGCGAGGCGGGAGCGAGGAGAATCATCAAAAACGCGACAAATTAAAATAATACTGACAAGCCAAAACAACTGACAATATACACAAAAAGCCATATCCTCCTGAGACCCGAAGAAAATTTTTTTCTTTCTCTATTTTTTTCTGAGATTTCCTACATCCTTTGGGTTTAAAAAAAATCTACAATTTTGTAGTATCTTCAATAAAGATCAGTCTACTACATGTATTGAGTTGAAATGAACCTTTACTTTCCGTTTACCTCATTTACAGCAACAGACATTTCCTCCGCACGCCTTTCTGATACAATATTTGTAGCTTTTTTATAAATCAGGAAATTACTCATGACAACTATACTTACCTTCAGCAATGAAGCTGCTGGTACATCTCAAGAATGATCAGTGGAAACAATGTACCTGAGCTCAATTTAGAGCTTCACGCCAAAGGCCGTCAATACTGATGTACATGTGATTCTTCAGCTTTTTTATTTTTAATAAATTTGCAGCAATTTCAAAAACTCTTTCACATTGCATTAGGGGGGATTGTGTGTAGAATGTTGAGGAAATACATTAATTTACAATCAATGATGAAAACTGGTGAATATCCACAGTTAACTTCTTACTAGCATTGAGTATAAACATGTTTTTGTTTTTAAATGTTTTGAAAAAGGGTCGAAACCTGCAATCACTTCCATAGAAGAAAAAACAAATACTATAGAGGTCAATGGTTACAGGTTTCCAGTATTTTTCTTTTAATAATTTGTGTACAACAGAGAAAAAAAAGACACTCAAATCAGTGGAGGAGGAGTTAATGATGAAACTTTCATTCGTTTCCCTTCGGCTTAAGCCGGGTTTATACTTCTGCGTCGAGTGATTGGCGTGACCCATAGCGCATGCCTTGTGCGTAGCTGTGCATTTATACTTCTGCATGCTGTTTGTGTTGCTCTGCATTAACACTTCTGAAACACTAGCCTGCAGTAGGTTATGTTCCTCTGTGTCGAGTTTCTTTGCTGGTGTTTTGCTTTTTTCTGAACGCTACCTTAATGTCAGTGCTTAATTTGTGAATTAAAAGGTCCCGGAACAGATCGGGGATCCAGCTTGTTACCCGAGGATGTAGAGTTGTCACAAAAGTGAACAGCGGGGGTGGGGGGTGGTTTTGTGAAGAGGGTTGGGGAGTCGCGGAAGAAAGCGAAAGTTAATAGTGGACGGGGGAGGAGGGTGGTTGAGAAGGGGGATCGGTAAAATGAGGTGCCGGATCAGATTTCAGAGGTGCCGGATATAGCATTTTCGGCACAAATTAAGCCCTGCTTAATGTACAAGTAGCTCAAACTCGCTCATTCTGAGCCGGGAACCGGCAGACGTGCAACAACTTTAATCACAAGGTAAACACAAAACAACAGTTTCCATCTGGAGCTCCTTCACAGGACTCGACACTTGTAAACACTCGCTCCAACGGGTTTGCGCGTCTCTCGGTCCCGCCCACACTCCACACTCATCAGCTACCAAGCCGACCAATCACAGAGCTTGCGTTACGCATCGTAGCGACATGTAGTTACATTTTACGCTGGAGCATATGCGTGTGCTTGAAGCACAGGTATTAATCAGCCTTTAGTCCACTTGATTCATAAGTCGCCACAGGGGAATGAACCACCAACTTATCCAGCATATGTTTTACGCAGCGGATGCCCTTCCAGCTGCAACCCAGCACTGGGAAACATCTATACACACTCATATTCACACACACTCATACACTACGGCCAATTTAGTTCATCCAATTCTCCTATAGCGCATGTCTTTGGACTGTGGGGGAAACAGGAGCACCCGGAGGAAACTCACGTCAACACAGGGAGAACATGCACACTCCACAGAGAAATGCCAACTGACCCAGACTCGAACTGGTGACCTTCTTGCTGTAAGGTGACAGCGCTTCTCTAAATGAAACCAAAGATGGTTCTTCAGATCTGAAGCTGCACTCAAATATGTTTAGCCTCACTGATCACATTAGTGTGGTTTCTCATCATGTGTCGATTAAGACACGTTGAACGTCTGAAGCTCTTCCCACACTGAGTACATGTGAAGGGTTTCTCTCCAGTGTGAATGCCCTCGTGTGTTTTCAGATGTGCTGAATTTCGGAATGTTTGGTTGCAGTGTGAACACACGTAAGGTTTCTCTCCAGTGTGAATCATCTGGTGTCGTTTCAAGTGTTCAGCTCTGATAAAACGCTTCCCACACTCAAAGCACACAAACTTTCTCACACCAGTGTGGATCTGCTGATGCGCTTTAAAATGTGACTGCTGTGTAAAGCTCTTTCCACACTCAGAACACGAATAAGGCTTCTCCTTCGTATGAAATCCAAGATGGATCCTCAGCTCTGAAGCTCTCAAAAATACTTTGCTGCACTGATCACATTTGTGCGGTTTCTCTCCAGTGTGGATCATCGTGTGTTGATGAAGATGTGATGATTGTGTGAAACTCCTCCCACACTGAGTACATGTGTACGGTTTCTCTCCAGTGTGAATCCTCTGGTGTTTTTTCAATTCTCCAGCTGTAATAAAACTCTTCTCACACTCAAAGCACACATGCTTTTTTACACCCGTGTGGATCTTCTGATGTCCTTTAAAATGTGACTGCTGAGTAAACCTCTTTCCACACTCTGAACATGAATAAGGCTTCTCCTTTGTATGAACTCGAACATGGACCTTCAGATCTGAAGTCCTCAAAAACTTTTTACCGCACTGATCACATCTGTGTGTTTTCTCTCCAGTGTGGATCAGCATGTGAAGCTTGAGATTGCCTTTATGCTCAAAACTCTTTCCACACTGAGTGCAGGTGAAACCTGTTTGTTCGCTCTTTATGTGAGTTTCACTTTCACTTTTGACATGATGTTTCTCCTGATCTTCACTCAGCTCTTCACTCTTCTGCTTCAACATCACATCTGAAAAATAAGAAAATAAGTTTCATTGTCTAGTTTTCACCTGTACAGATCCTGAATAAGAGCATTAGTGTGTTTGGCTGAGATGTGCAGGTCAGATGGTCAAACATGTTTGCACCTCGGCTTTTACACACTTAAAAAATATTCAGCCTCTAGATGTGAGGAATTTAAATTGTGTTCACTTCATATTAACATGTTTGATTACAAGTGACGTACATTTTCATAAATTAGCCTGACTTACAAGTTAAACGTACTATTTTTAGTTACGACTATTTTAATCTGGTCTGTGTAATTTAGTTTTAAAGTGTACTCACACTTGGCACATTTGCCTTGAACTGAGCTTAGGTGTGATCATCTCCCACAGTCACATTTTTACTTTCCGAGTTCGAGCACACTTGCGTCATCAATGTGACAGTTCCGTTTAAAGATGAGGATAGACGCTCTCACTCAATGGAGATTACTTCAGTTATATTGTTGTCTATTTATTTGAGCTGTTTGGGATGCAGTGGCACATGTTTATTCAAATATTTGGCACATGTACCAAATATTCTGGACACAATCACCTCATTTGATACTCATAAATTGTCTTGAAATCATCGTGCTGCATGCATTAGTATAAAGGTGGCAGCTGACGGGGTTTGCAAGCACATTTTTCAATAGACTTGATACTCAGCTGGTAGAAGACTCAAGCTTTTATGGGAGTTCTTAAAGAAAATACAGCCAAACATATAAGTAGATAAAGGTTGTGTTGTGCCACTCTGCCCAGCAGTATTCAGTACACTGGTTTCACTCTCCCTCCAGCTGCAGCCTCTGCACAGAGCGAAGCAGCTTTCACACCGGACACGGAAAGCACTGCACTATGAAACCCATTCATTTCATTGCACCATGCAAAAGCCAGTTTGATGCTGCATCGAAAACGGGTTGATCTCAATGTTAACCATTTAATTAAGGCTGATTAATATTTCTGCATCGAGTGCATGCAAATAGTCTGGGACAGCCTTCGCAATCGCATACATTTAAAGTACTTAAAAACTACTTTTAAAAATGTAGCTACGTGACATCGACCCATAGAAAAAGCTTTGTGATTGGACAGCTTATAGCGGTGATGAGTGTGGGCGTGGCTGAGAGACGTGAGAGCTGAGCAACAAGTGTTAAGTCTTATGGAGGAGCTCCAGCTGGATACTTTTGTGTTTACTATAAGATTAAAATTGCTGCATGTCCACCAGCTCCTGCCTCTAAAATGAACAAGTTTGAGCTACTTGTACAGTAAGGGTGCTCTCACACTTGGTTTGATTGCCTGGTGCAAACCCAAGCTCGATTGTCTCCCTTGCCACCTTCTTGGCTCATTTGTGTTCACACTGTCTTTTTTCCATCTGAACCCCGATACGCTTGCGTAATCAAGCTGCTGTTGTGTGTAGTGGAGGCCAGCTAGTAAGTGCTGTGCAAGTAAACCTCACTCCTCTGACCTCTAAAGGTGCACTAGCGACAGACACTGGAGGCCATCGTCTTTAGCCTCCTTGTTAGGGCAACCAACTCCAATGCGGATAGTCACTGGTTCGATCTCAGCTCTGAGCGGGTTGGGTGGTGTAGGACTGGCGGGGTTACATTGGTGCCGTGACCCGGATGGAAGTGAGGTTTAGGGGGGGGAGTGTAGTAGAGGTCATCTAGTGAAGTGCTCTCCAAGTAAACCTCACTTCTCTGACCTCTAAAGATGCTCTAGCGATAGATGCCATGGTCTTTAGCCTTCTTGTTAGGGCAACCAACACCATGCGGAGAGTAGTTGGTTCGATTCCAGCTCGGAGCGGGTTGGGTGGTGTAGGACCGGTGGGGTTACACTGGTGCTGTGATCCTGATGGGAGTGAGGTTTAGGGGAGTGAGTGTCCTGAAGGCCAGCTAGTAAAGTGCTCTGCAAGTAAACCTCACTCCTCTGACCTCAAAAGTTGCTCTAGCAACAGACGCTTGAGGCCATGGTCTTTAGCCTCCTTGTTAGAGCAACCAACTCCTATGTGGAGTCGCCGGTTCGATCCCAGTTCGGAGCAGGCTGGTTGGTGTAAGTTGCATGTGCATGGGTGCCGCTGGCCGATACAAGTCCTATAACAGCATTTTGATAGTGTATCGCAAGTGAACAGTGGGTGCGAGGTGGATGTGTGTCACGGACAAAAATGAATAGTGGGGGGTGGGGTGGATGGTTGGGTTGGGCGGCCCCAAAACAGCCACTAGCGCAACCCCTGGTTGTGTGTACAGCTGGTGCTAGGTAACAACCACGAAAATGCATATCACAGCTGCCTTTACTGAATCTTTTGGTTTTGTTACCAAAACCAAAATACAGAGAGCTACTTGCGTCTATTTGGTGCAAAAATATAAAAAATGTTTAGAGCATCACGCAATGATGATGGTGCGAACCAAAAGTGCTAGTGTGAAAGCACACTAAGGGTGCACACTATGCTATTCGAACCATTCCCAGCTGCGTTTCCTGGTTTGTTTGACAAGCGAAAGTGTTCAGAATAAGGCCCAGGCATAAATCAGTTGGCCGGCCCTGGCCCAGTTGGAAGAGGTGTGCCAGAGCGTGGTTTGGTTGGGCTTTGATGCGGTATGCTTGTCGTGTGAGTGCAAAACGCACCTGAGCCCGAAACTGAAGACGAGATGTCACTTTTAAGGGACTGTTTCATATGGATTTATTAATCATTCTTACTGTTCAATAAACGTAATCTGTGTAAACAAAACACCTGCAATGAAACTCTACACATAGGAGCATAAAACACATAAACCGCACTGCCAACTAGTGTTACTGCAGAGCAACAAAAAAATGCAGAAGTATAAATGCACGACTACACACAAGGCATGTGGTGAAGGTTACATCCATCATATGGCGCAGAAGTATATAAGAAAATATTCATTTTTGAGTGAACTATCCCTTTAAATTTGACATTTGATGTTTGTGAGTACAGAGTAGAGTTTTCAGGAAGGTAAATTTCACTGATGTGTAAACCACGACCATGACAAATGCTTCTCTGTATGAAACCTAAGATGGTTCTTCAGATCTGAAGCTGCACTCAAATATGTTTAGCCTCACTGATCACATTAGTGTGGTTTCTCATCATGTGTCGATTAAGACACGCTGAACGTGAGAAACTCTTCCCACACTGAGTACATGTGAACGGTTTCTCTCCAGTGTGAATCCTCTCATGTGTTTTCAGATGTGCTGAATTTCTGAAAGCTTTGTTACATTGTGAACACACATAAGGTTTCTCTCCAGTGTGAGTCATCTGGTGCTGTTTCAAGTGTTCAGCTCTGATAAAACTCTTCCCACACTCAAAGCACACAAACTCTCTCACACCAGTGTGGATCTTCTGGTGTGCTTCATAATGTGACTTCATTGTAAAACCCTTTCCACACTCAGAGCATGGATAAGGCCTCTCGTTTGTATGAAATCTAAGATGGATCTTCAACTCTGAGGTCCTCATAAATGTTTTACCGCATTGATCACATTTGTGTGTTTTCTCTCCAGCGTGGATCCTCATGTGTCGAATGAGGTTTGATGATTGATTGAAGCTCTTCCCACACAAAGAACATGACAATGGTTTCTCCCCTGTGTGAATCCTCTCGTGTGTTTTCATTGGTCGTAACTGACAGAATCTCTTGTCGCAGTGCGAACACTTGTACGGTTTCTCTCCAGTGTGAATCATCTGGTGCTTTTTCAAGTCTCCAGCTGTAATAAAGTTCTTCTCACACTCAAAGCACACAAACTCTCTCACACCAGTGTGGATCTTCTGATGTAGACTTAAACTCGACTGCTGAGTAAAACTCTTTCCACACTTAGAACATGAATAAGGCCTCTCATTTGTATGAACTCTAAGATGGATCTTCAGATCTGAAGTCCTCAAAAAGGCTTTGCTGCACTGATCACATCTGTGTGTTTTCTCTCCAGTGTGGATCAGCATGTGTTGATCAAGGTATACTGATTGTCTGAAACTCCTCCCACACTCAGTACATGTGTACGGTTTCTCTCCAGTGTGAGTCCTCTCATGTTTTTTCAGGTTTCCTGAATGAATGAATCTCTTGTGGCAGTGTGAACACTCGTAAGGTTTTTCTCCGGTGTGGATCCTTATGTGACGGTTGAGATTGCCTTTATGTCCAAAACTCTTTCCACACTGAGTGCAAGTAAAACCCTTTACAGCTGTTGTTTTCACTAAAAAACTATATTCAGTCTCTGACTGAAATTTAGTTTCACTTTTGACATGATGTTTCTCCTCATCTTCACTCAGTTCTTCACTCTCCTCCTTCACAATCACATCTGAAAATTAAGTAAATAAGTAACATTTTAAAAGGCTAGTTTTACAGCATATCCTGCTGCTCTGGGCTAGTTTTTTAACCGTGCAGTAAAAATAATAATAAATAAGAGCAATTGTGTGTCTGGCTAATACAAAAAATATCATTCGGCCCCCAAGAATATTTAATTACAAGTAATGTGATTCTTTTATCAAATTAGTCTGACTTAAAAAGTTAAACATACTATCATCAGTTAAGTTTATTTTATATTGGTCAATGTTATTTAATTTTAGGGTGTACTCACACTAGGCACATTTGCCTTGAACGAGCCCTGGTGATTGTCTCCCACACTCACATTTTTACTTTCCGAGACCGAGCACACTTGTGTCATCAATGCAGATCAAATAGTAAGAGAAGCACTCTCACTCAGTACAATGGAGATTGCTTCAGTTATATTGTTGTGTCTTATTTTGAGTCATTTGGGACGCAGGGAAACAGGACTGAATGTTTTGTTGAACGGATCCACAGCATTTTCCTCTCATGAATTCTCATAAAAACATCCTGCTGCGTGTATTGGGCTAAAAATGGCAGCTGAAGAGGTTTACAAAGAAACTTTTCAAGAGAGTAGATGCTCGGCTAATAGAAGACTCAAGCTGTTAGTTTGTTGCTGTGTGGAAAAAAAAAAAGCAGCGGAGTGAGTGCACCGTGGTCAAGGTTAAAAATCGCTCAATACTCTGTTAATGAACCCATATCAGTGCTTTTAAATCTCCTAAAATGTCCAGAAGTTGACTTTTGCTTTCACTTTCGAAAGTTGTAGCGTTTTTGCTTTAAACTTATATAAAAGACTCATTTCTGTTTGGCTTTACAGATGACAGCGCGCAAATCTGCGAGACCGAGAGAAAAAGTAAACAATACATTCTTTAATCTCATCCATTACAAAAAAAACTACTGTATACTCGGAGGACGAGATCACTTCTAAACTGGCTGCTAAACATATGTACATCATGAGAAATCAACTCATTTGCCTTATTTATATAATATACACTTTTAATAAATATGCATTTTAGAGATATTGTCTTTGTTTTTATAAATTTTTCATGTTATTTGTCATGTAATTTTCCTGTAATTCATTTTTAATTTGCTGTATATGCTGTACATTTGAGGATGTTGATATATTACGTATTTTATACAAATCTAACATGCTTTGGCAACAGTGTACTAATGGCCCGTTTCCACTGAGTGGTACAGTACATTTCGGTTAGCTCTTATGACTATTTCCACTTTCAAAAGGTGCCTAAAAGCGAACCGTACTGTACCACTTTTGCAAAGGGTACCAAGCACGACAAAAGGGTACCAAAAGGCAGAGCTAGACGCGCAGCTGAACGCTATTGGTTTACAGAGATACATCACCAGCGCGTACACAAGCAGGAGAATGAAAACAAACAAACCGCCATTTTTAAATACACAGCCAAGACATTAAATCATAATACTGTATACATATAAAAACAAGCCATGGTCGACCCGAGCTCAGACAAACCTTGTCGTCGTCTTGATGTACAGCCACAAAGCCAAGAAGAACAAAATCTGCCGTGTCCTATTTTTGCTTTAGGAGGCCGTCTAAAAGTGTGAGCAGTTTCACTTTCTCCAGGGAGCTCGCGATCGCACGTGTGCGTGTCTATATTTGAAATAAAAAACTTCTTGAGCTGTTGATAATAACGTGCATGAGATTATTGAAGGGCTTCTGACATCCGTTCCTTTCAGAAACAGACAAACGCGAGAGTGACACAAGAAAAAACAAAAGAGGAACCGGAAAAAACAACCTAAACCATGAACAAACAGCCATGTTTAACTATTCTCATCACCTTTGGACTATTATGAACTCAGAATGACTAATTTACTTAACGGAGGCTACATGTGCTGCTGAAGATTACAGACGCAGATGAGAGGTTTGATCTGACTGTAGGTTATATGTTGTTTGTTATTTTTGAACTCAAATAAGGACTAAATGTCTGCTGTGTGTAGTTCTTCTGTAGTTGTTAACATATCGGAGACTGTAAGGGGCTGTATGTGTTTATATATGTTCATTTATTTAGTTATTTAATATAACTGCAGATGTTACAGTAGGCTGTTTTGCACTATCATTGATCTGCAGTTATAATCAACTCATGTTCATAGAAAGATTAATAATGAACATTTCTACACAAGTATTTATGTGGATAAAGCATCTGTTCTGTAAGAAGTGCTTCTCGTATTATATGTAAATGACCCGTACAGCTTCACATACAGCTGTGCCTTTACTGAATGAGCACTGTGCTATGTCCGACAGGTCGCACTGTTGTGTCTATCTTTTCTTTTTAATTCTTTTATAACCCGTTTCAACACATTTTAATCTGTTTTTAATCATTTTTATTCTCGTTTATGTAAAGCACTTTGAATTGCCACTGTGTACGAAATGTGCTATAGAAATAAACTTGCCTTACTTTGACATTTCTTCTAGCAAGAATGACGTCGACTGAAACTTTCTGTCGAACACCACGCCCACCATTGGTACCCTTTTGGCAGTGGAAAAACGCAAGCCTGATAAAGGCGACCCATAGCGACCCGTACTGTGCTGTACCACTCAGTGGAAACAGGCCATAAATGCCACGACAATAAACACAACCTGTACTTGAGAGAGAGAGCGCAGCTGTGTGCAGATGGCTCCTATATAGCATAAAAATAAGAGAAATAGTGGATTTCTTTTTTTTTTTCAACAGCCTTTTTTAGAACTGTAACCCACTGAAAAGAAACGGTGTATGTTAGTGTCATAATAAATTAAAGTATTGTTAAAAATCACCATGGTTTCCGCTACATTCATTCTTCCATAGCTGGACGCCACGCCAAAATTCATCCCGCCATGGCTACATTACAGCCTCTCATTCAAAACATTTTATTTTTTTAATAGCGGGTGATAATCGCAGCAAAACGTATTAAAGGGTAAGTGAATTATAACCGCGTGAACGCAGTAGTGCTGTGCGTCATTTGTTTAACCCTTTAAGGTTACGTGCTGACTGACTGACTGGCTGACTGACAGGTGCGTGAGGCCAGCAAACACGACGTAAAGCTGTTTCACTTTACTTCAGCAAGCATTAATACCGCTCTGTAGGTCTATTGGAGACATTCATAAATATTCCTAGCAAATCTAATAAATGTTGGAGATATCCTCATTAAATAAACGCACTAAATCACACTTCAGCAGCGTTTATTTGAGAGCGCACGAGAAAATCTGCGCTCAGTGTTGCCAGATGATGCTGACTGTTTCCAGCCCAAAAACTGTCGAGATCACAAGCGTTTATACACTGTTCTAAGCATATGTATACGGAGAACGGGGGCTATGGCATCTCTTTGGGAGATCAAAACAGGTTTATGAGGGCAGACCGGGGCTGGCGGGCACGCCGTTGCAACACCGCCCAAATTTTCACTATCAGAATCAGAAATCAGAAAGAGCTTTATTTCCAGGTATGTTCACACATATGAGGAATTTGTTTTCATGACAGAGCTACAGTGCAACAGGATAACAGAGACAGGAATAAAAAACAGATAATAAATATATGTAAAAAAAATACAAGTAAGTAGTGAATGCAAATATACATATTGACAAGTGTATGTAGAGCTATATGGAGCTATATTACTATATAATACTACCCGCCTTTGTCACTTTTTAGCCGCAAAAATAAATTCAAAACCGCCCAACCTTTGATCGAGCAGCGTGTATTTGAGGGCGCACAAGAAGCTTTGTGCACGAGCAGAGGAAATTGGCGCGCAAGCAAAGAGATTCGCATGATGTAGGCTATTACATGAATGCGATCTTGACTCGTAATACTGCGCTCACGACATTTATCATTGAAATAACGCCACAGGTAGTTAGTAGATCTGTGTAAAAAGGGCCTGCCGCCACAGCTGGAAAAAATCCTAGAGGATACACTGATCACATTATTTTTTTTGTGTCACATGCATACCTGTCAACCCAGTATTTTACAGTTGTATCCCGCTATCATCCGTAGAGGTATTTTCCAGTTTTTCTCCCTATTTTCAGTCTTTCTCTGAAGGGTGGCAATAAACTTTAAAGAGCCGAGCCTTCCTATACGCAACCCATACCGCCGAACCACCAGGGGCCATCCCTTGCTCTTAAATTTTTTTTCATAAAAAAACATTTTTATGTTTGTTTTTATTTCTCTTATAATTGTTTCTTTTATTCCTGTTTATGTAAAGCACTTTGAATTGCCACTGTGTATGAAATGTGCTATATAAATAAACTTGCCTTGCCTTGCCTTGCCTTGCCTTGCCTAAATGTGAGTCTGTTCTGTGCTTTCACTTTATTTAGGCATGAAAAAACTTTAAAATAAATATAAAAACAGCGGAATTCCCTTCCTTTTTATTACAGGTGCCGTTGCCCCTCCTATGCAATCTTCAAAACAGTCATATAGCGGTGCGTGACTGTCAGCTGACGTGCTCATAGTGACAAATAGTCACTGCTTCCCAAATGGATTCTGTACACGCCATATGAAGCGGAGTGAAAGACAAAAAACAAAC